>NW_011494893.1:1123861-1132916 GCF_000754665.1 Bison bison bison
GTTTTGCTTTATATATATGTAAGTTATTTGGAAATCAGTCAATTGGAGCATTCCAGGCAAATCTTTAGAACACACTAAGAAAACCCCCCTAAAAGTCTGATCAGCTTTCCTTCTGAAGAAGAATAAAAATATTCATGTACTTTAAGAAACTTTTAAGAAACTAGGTGTTCTCAAGACATAATTAAGATTTTAAAAAGTATTCATTAGTTGACTTGCATAATTGATTTCCTTAAATATGCAGATCCTGGGCCTACTTAGCAAACCATGTCAGTTAATATTGACGCAAGTCCTGGAATCTAGGTGACTGGCAGGCAAACTGTATTCCCAGAGGCGTTCCAGGCATTTTTCAAATAGCCAATTTGAATTTCATCTTAAATTATACTGAAAACTATACTCAAACTTACATGTAAATCACACTAACATTCAGAACAGTGGCAACCACTTCCATATGTACTTATGCTATCAAGTGACACTCATTTTAACCTGGATTTTAGCATAAAGCCTCTCCTGTCCTATTCACATAGACTTGAAATTCATAAATGTGTCATCAGTTAGGGTGGTGACAAGCTGCAAAAGGATAGGACATCTGTCCCTTCCTAGTACTATCTGCTATACGGACAAACTGTTCTGTGCCACAGTTTTCAGATTTCAAAGAACTTGGCTGGCGCTGGGAACCTGAGACGGGACCGCACAGACGTGATGCCCCTCCGCAGGGAGCCGCCCACACCCAGGGCCCACAGACACCCCACAGAGAGCAGGGGTGCACACCCAGGAGAGTCCTCACCCCCAGAACGAAAAATAAGGGGATGTGAAAGCCTCTAAACTAAGCACATCTGAAACAGTCAAGCAGATGAAAGAAGTAAAGGCACAGAGCAAGAACGGTGAGCCTGAGGAAAGCCCTAAGCAGGCTGAAGTAAAGACACAGAGCAAGAACGGTGGGCCTGAGGAAAGCCCTGAGCAGGCTGCACAGAGCTGGTGACAGAGCAACAAGAGGCAGCGACGGACAGTGGAGCGGTGCACAGAAGCACTCAAGAGCGAGCCAGGCCACCGCTCAGGAACTTGGGCAAAATCAAAATCTTTTCAGGCGAAGGCAGCGTGTTTGTAACCCACACACCTGCACTGAAACACCACTGAGGGATCCACTGAAACAAGAAGAAACTTAAACGAAAAAGCAGGAGCAGGATGGAGGAAGCAGGAGGGAGCAAAGTAACTGTAAAACACACAGATAAATCTAAAAATTATGAAGTATATGGAAAACAACAGAATAACGGTAACGATTACTGGAAAGACATGCAGACAGGATTAAAATATCTGGACAGCAGTCCACGGCCCTGGGAAGCAGCAAATGGACTAGTGTTCTGAGGCAGTGAGAACTATAAATCAGATTTAGAGTTTATAAAATATGTGTGTTGAAATTAAGCACAGCAGCAAAAACAATACAAGTTGACAGTATACAAATTAAAAGTTTAACTTCTGAACTGGTAGCTGAGGAAAAAGAAATTACAAAAAAATATCAAAGTAACCAAAGGCAACAAGGAAGAAAAAACAGAGGCAAAGAGAAAGTAGAAAGCGCACACTGAGATAGAAATAAGCATCTACATATCAGCCGTAACAATAAATATTAGAAAAAGAAATCCCAGGCAAGTACTTGTAAAAAGAAAGTTGATTCAGTAATATGAATTCTTTTTTTTGATTTAAAATATTAACAATAATGAGCATACTACATATGGGTAAAACCATGCACCCCAAAAGATATGATAACCATAAACAAGGAAAGACAAATAAATCCACAATGATAGGGATTTTAATACTTTGTGGGAATACTATCAAATTCAATGCAATCATTCAGGAAAAAAAATTAAAATAAACGAACTTGAGATTATATAGAAGAAAAAGAACAACGTAGCCAAAGAAAGTAGATGACACTAAAGTTGATTTTTAAAATTTTGACTTTGACAACAAATCTAACTTGTTTCTAATTTATTTAACATGTATCCACATGTTGGGAAATCCATAAATTAAGGTCTAACAGAAAAAGATACTGAAAGAATGCAAAACTTAAACAATTAGTTCTCTCAACCTAATGAGGTGTGTGTGAGTGTATCTGTGTGACTGATACGTATGTAATGAGTACTGACTAAATGGCCAGGATAAGATGAGCTTTGAACCTACTGAATAAAGACTTAGACTCAGTGTGTGCGTGTGCACATGACCACACACATACACGTGAGAATTTCTTTCTTTTTGAACTTGAAAAATTTCAAATCAAGAAATTTATTAACTTGATACATTCATAATAAGAATTAGCCAAGTAAATTCAACCCACATACTGTATGAATAAAGATTATACCAGCTCAAAAACCCCTACTTTCCACCTCATACCTTAATCTCTTGGTCTATAAGTGAATGAATAATGATGTTCCCACATAGCCAGCAGCTCTGGCGATCTGAACACGTTTCAAGCTTGAAGTAAGATTTGGGGGGGAAAAAAAAGTTCAAGTTCTTTCTGAATCCCAAGGGACCTGTGCAGGAATTGGGCTTGACTGAGAAATTAGTTAGCTAGGTCTGTGAGGAAGGTTCACAACTAACCGAACAGTTGGTTAACCAGCTCTGTGAAGAAGATTCACAGCTGACTGAACAGTTGGTTAGCCAGCTCTGTGAACATTCACAGCTGACTGAAGAGTTGGTTAACCAGCTCTGTGAAGAAGATTCATGTTGACCGAACAGTTGGTTAACCAGCTCTGTGAGGAAGATTCACAGTTGACTAAACGCTTGGTTAACCAGCTCTGTGAAGAAGATTCACAGCTGACTGAACAGTTGGTTAGCTAGCTCTGTGAAGAAGATTCACAGGTCACATGGGAAGAGATCAGTCTCCCTCACTCGTGGTGTTAGCTTAAGAAAAAAAAGGTTAAAAAAAAAAAAAAAAAGGTTTTAAACTGCTAGAGGGCCCTTAGAGATTTTTCAACACAACAAAATAACTCTTTAAATTAATTTTAAGGTTGCTTAGCACCTTTTGCTCAAATGCTCGAGGTTTGTATTGTATCTTTAACTTAGCAGTTCAACCCTCAGAACAATCACTGTAGTTCAAGAAGCTGCATTTGTCTGTTAAGTAAAAACTGCTCCATAGGCAGAAGGGGTCAAAGGGCAACCACCTGGTCCCAGGCCATAGAGCCCCTGGGCTTTCTGGCCGTGTGGCTTTCTTTATGTCTGGATGCAGAAAGCTGCCCAGCTTCTCTAAACTCAGAGTCAGGAGGCTCCATCGGGGCTCCCACGCACATACCTTCACTCCACAGCCGCAGGCTCGGTGTGTCGCCCTGTCGGCCCCAGGCACGGCCTGTCCAGCCCTGATGCAAACACACTGGGTTTAAGGATGTGGCAAGTAGGGCCATAAGCAAGTAGGACTTTACAAACACAAAGTTGTACTGAAAAGACCTCTGCAATTTATACATAAAACATAAAAATTAGATTTAATAGTAAGATCATTTTTCTTGGCAAACGAGAAGCTGCTGTTCGAAATCACCATCATAACCACCTCAGGTGCAACCTTGTTGTGAAAGACAGTTAGTGCTGCCCTTTGTGCGATACACGCATTCTCAGCAGTTTAATTTCAGCGGCAACACTGAAACCGCTCGATGACTCTCAGCGTCTCCAGGAATTCTTCACCAGCGCTGGTTTTGGTGGTGCCCACGGGTACCCTGCAGGGGGAGCTCACAGAGCCCCACGGGGGTGGATGAGGCCATGGATGACATAGCTCCCAGGCCACTGGGATCCTGGCACACAGGAAATCCAAGGTCACCACCTTATAAAATCAACGTTGCAGCTCCATTAGTTTACCGCGTGTTGCCTATGGAAGAGCTTTGTACTAACTCTGAGATGTTATCAAGAAACAGGAAATGAGTCAAAAATATCTTTCCAAAGAAGGATACAGATCATATAAGAAATAAGACAACAATAAGGTTAAAGAAAAGCAGACTAAAAACTACAACAAAACCCCCAGAACCTATGAAATACGTACTAATGTGCATACAAGCAAAATGGTCACGGTAACCCGGGAGCTGAAGCCAGGGACTGGTGGTGTAGGACGCGCACTCAGCCTACAGTGGCTCCGGGAAGGGGCGGGCGGGCCCTTTGGTCCTTGTAAAGCGGGAGGTTCTGACCTGGCACCTCACAGCTGAAGTGGGTGGCTGTGGTGTGTGACCTCCCAGGTCACGTGGGGGGACACAGAGGCGACCCCATGGGGACAGGAGCAGGCAGACCCTGACACCCAGGGCGACCCCTGTTCCCTTTCCTTTGCCTTGCGGTTTGCTCAGGAAGGGGCTTAGGTGATTTTCCTTAGAGTGTGAGATTCAGAAAGATGATTTTTACTTGGATATACCAGATATGCAGAAATAGAGGTGGAATAGCAAACGAGAGACAGGATTCTTCCAGAAACAAATTCATAGTATCAGAGGACAGCAAATGACATTGTAGTTACCAGAAGAAAAGGCAAATGGCATGTCAAAACACAGACTAAGACAAGAGGTCGTAAATTTGTGTCTCATAAAGTTTGGGGAAAGTCCTTTTATTACAAATAAATCATAAATGAAAAGTGAAAACTTTAGGAAGTTGTCTGCATAATCAAATCGGCTCTCTATACTGTTACTATTAATAAACATATTGCCACGGAACAGTCCTCTTCTGGTGTTAAGACTGAAAAAAAAATTCTAGCGTTTATAGTTCATTGAACAAAGGTTTAAAATAACTTTGACTAGTTAAAGAAAAACAAAAAATTCTCGGCAGAAGAACAACCTTGAAAAGAGCAACTATGAAAGGGTGTGATGAGGTCTCATGTATAAAATGGCTTCTGACCCGTCTGATAAGCTCTGATGTGGCTCCTTAGTTCAGCGTCCCTTAACATTTAAGAGTAAAAAGCACTTCCATTCAAGCAGAGCCTCATTCTGTTTAGTGTACCTAGTAAGGATATGTGCGCTCAGCATGGCATGCATATAAACACCCTGATGGGTGGGAAGAAACACAGATAATTTAATTGAAGTTAAATGTGTTTCATGTTTCTCTCAGTCGAGAAAAGGTGTACATATTTTTAAACCCTCTGAAATTATCTCATCTCCCAGAACTCCAAAATCAATTGGCTGGACTTTCATTTCTGCTTTATAATAGGAAAAAATGACACATTTCCAAATTTAATTAACCAAAACAAATACTCCTAGGACACCCCGTGTAATTCTGAGTGGACTAAACAATACATCTTAGCTGCTCAGGACAAAAGGTCATTTGGAAGGGATGTGCCTTTAAGGGTTGACAAAGGCTCGGTCTTCAGTCCTGTAATAAAGAGGAAGCACCTCTCAGTGAAGGAAGGATGCCCACTTTAAATAAGGAAATGGGTCTGCAGGATGCACACAGGCTGCTTTCTATTAACGATAAGGACCGTCTACAAAAAGAGCCCGGCCTGCCTTAGCTTTCATGTGGATCGCCTGCAGAGAATGCCTAACGTAAACAGAATGACAAGTCAAGTGTCCCCTCGCCATTTTATGAAGTGATTTATGTGTTCATAATGAAGGCTAGTAAATACTGACGACTGAACTCCTTTGAAGACCTGTAATTACTGGTGTGATGACTGTATGCCAGGATCAACGCCAGTGACATTGTGGGAGAGAAGCGTTCCTTGGAAGTTTATAAGGATAATTATACAAGGTAGATGGCTCTGCCGTGTGACTTTTTTTTTTTTAATTAGGGGCATGAGGAGGCAGAGATGTCTTAAGACTTTTACCATAACTTAAAAAATATATGTTGAATTGTATGTTTTTAAGGAATGCAAAGCATTATGTTAAAGTTTGACTTCCTTCAAGACAAAATAAATCCAAATGATATCATAACAAATACCGATTTACGTTTGGACATCACTTCTGGGCTTCTTCCATTCTCTGCCCCTGCCTCCCCTCCACCCTTTCTGTCTCTCACACCCTAATCAGGTATTTTCCAACTACAATTAAAAACTCACAATCCTACTTAATGACTCAGCTGATGATGAGCCAATTGTCAGCCTGCCCTGCCTCTGACCCCTCATCTTCTTTCTCACTATCGGGCGTGCGAAAGCGGATAAATTACCCACCCAGCAAAAACCCATTACAACTGGTCCAGGGTACTGGGGCTTCCAAGAATTGTCCTGATGACGAAGGAGGACCAGGTTAAAAACCGCACCGACGGTCCAGCTCAGCGTCAGCAGGCGAGGGCAGTGGAGGACGTCAGTGGCAGGAAGCACGTGCCCCCTCTCAGGCCTGTGTGGGCATCACTCCCACCGTGAACATTCCTGAGCGTCCTCTGTTGGGGGCAGGCCCGACCCACCGCGGGCTGACATAGCAGGCTGCCTGAAAACACGCTTGGAGTTCCCACATGTCATCCCAAAGGAGAAAAAGCTCATCCTCAATGAAGTTTCCTAGCATCTTGACATCAAAATATTTCAAAGAACCCACATGAATTTAAATCTTGTGTCATGTGGAACTACATATCAGAGTGTGGAAGAGGCACCATGAAATACTGTTTTCCAGCTCTGAGATCCTTCGGGATGTTAATCTGGTCCTGAGCAAACCTCTGCTGTCAAACAGATGACATACATTTTATCTGCTGGGCTGTTTCTCCCCATGAGATAATGAGCGTTTCAGGTCAGTATGGACAGTGGACAGGCCGTGGAGGAGGAAAGAGTGCCCCCTCCGGAGCCCCCTGCCCATAGCATCTCCTGCACCGCCAGCCATGGCTCCCAGTCCCCGTGGGTACTCCTCCAGAAGGGCTTGTGCCTTTGGTCTGGACTTTTTAAAAAGATTTTTTCAAAATAGAGGGTGAACAAGAATATCCATATATCCACAATTTCTTGAAATATTTTGAGGGTTGGTACATTTGAACACCTGCATCAAATTTGTGAGGTTGGAAAGTCAGTAAAAACATGAGTAAGGCAAACTTTAATTTGGTGTTTTTTATTTCAGCATCTGAGAATCTGCAGAGAGAGGAAGCACAATTTCAAATGTTATCCCAATTTTTATTTTACATGGACCTGGTTCCATACATAAAATGAATACAAAATGTTTTCTTATCTAAGATTCCCCCGAGGATCTGCGGCAAGCAGAGTTTGTGCAGCAGACTTGACCGCAATGAGTCTCAGAGGCTCCCCTGCTCTCCAGGGATAGAGGACATGTGTGCAGAGAAGAAATTTTAAAACTCGTTGTAACAGTTCCCTGGGAACTATTACTTTCTGGTGAAGAAAGTAATAGATGTTTTTTAAAAGTAGCGCACTTGCCAAAATACTTGTTGGTTCCAAACAAGGCCGTGTGCAGTGCACAAGCACAGCAAAGCGGCTGCAAGTGCCTCACTGAGCGTGGGCACACGGCAGGGCAGCAGACGGCCTGGAGGCGGGGCGGTGCAGCCCACAGGCCCCTGAGGCGTGACGAGCCGGGGACGTGAGTCTCATCCCCAGGACTCAGTACAGACACACAGCAAGCCTGCTCCCCAAGTCCTTTACTACAAACAAAATCAGCTGTGAACGTGTCAGTTCTCTCACACGTAAAAATGACCACCTTATTCCCTACCAGATCACAGATGCCCACGGGGTGGGCCTGTCCCGTAGTAACTCAGGTGGGTCAGGTGAGGCTGCGGTCAACCCATGAGGGCTTCTCAGACTGCCATGGGTCAAGTTCAGGGGTTGCAGGAGCACCCAAGACCCCTATTTCTCACAAGCTCCTTGAGAAGCAAAGGCCTGGAGACCTCTTCGCCCTTCCTGCTACTCTACCTCAGACGACAGCCTCCACACAGAAATGCAACCAGGCCCAGTGCTGACCCATTTCTCTGAAGAAGTCGGAAATTCATTCATCCAACAAATACAACCTGGTCTGTGTTCACGCACTGTCGGCTCGGAAGGTCCAGCAGTGAGCAGACAGACCAGGATGCGCCGGAGAGACGCCTGGCAAGATACTCACAGATAGCGTGCAAGTCTGTGGCCAGTGCTGTGGAAAAGAGAGGGAAAGATGGGGAGAGTGTGTGTGTGTGCACGCATGTATGTGTGCACGTGCAGAGGCGTGTGTATATGTATGAGTGTGCACGTGCAATGCACATGACTGTGTATGTGTGCATACATGTGTACACATGTATACACATGTGTGTCTGACCTATGTGTATGCATTTATGCATACCTGTGTGATCAGGGACACTCTCACTGAGAACAAGGCAGGTGAGACTCTTGAAGAATAAGAAGAAGATGAAGAAGACTCTTGAAGACCTCTGGGGAGACAGCAAAGCCCAGCTGTGAAAACCGGGCCAGCGTGTCCAGGGTCTGTTAAACTGGGCCAGCCTGGGGGTCGGGGGGCTGAGGAGGAGACACCCGGAAAAGACGGGCACCTTCCTTAAACACTAAAGCTTCTCTTCTGACATAAAAGTAGAGAAACCTAGTTATGTATTTGGGAGATATCAAGATATAGCTGTCAGTTCAGCTCAGTTCAGTCTCTCAGTCGTGTCCAACTCTTTGCGACCCCATGAATTGCAGCACGCCAGGCCTCCCTGTCCATCACCAACTCCCGAAGTTCACTCAAACTCATGTCCATCAAGTCGGTGATGCCATCCAGCCATCTCATCCTCTGTTGACCCCTTCTCCTCTTGTCCCCAATCCCTCCCAGCATCAGGGTCTTTTCCAATGAGTCAACTCTTCGCATGAGGTGGCCAAAGTACTGGAGTTTCAGCTTCAGCATCAGTCCTTCCAATGAACACCCAGGACTGATCTCCTTTAGGATGGACTGGTTGGATCTCCTTGCAGTCCAAGGGACTCTCAAGAGTCTTCTCCAACACCACAGTTCAAAAGCATCAATTCTTTGGCACTCAGCTTTCTTCACAGTCCAACTCTCACACCCATACATGACCACAGGAAAAACCATAGCCTTGATTAGACGGACCTTTGTTGGCAAAGTAACGTCTCTGCTTTTGAATATGCTATCTAGGTTGGTTATAACTGTCCTTTCAAGGAGTAAGCGTCTTTTAATTTCATGGCTGCAATCACCATCTGCAGTGATTTTGGAGC
>NW_011494893.1:1133016-1133552 GCF_000754665.1 Bison bison bison
ACCATAGCCTTGATTAGACGGACCTTTGTTGGCAAAGTAACGTCTCTGCTTTTGAATATGCTATCTAGGTTGGTTATAACTGTCCTTTCAAGGAGTAAGCGTCTTTTAATTTCATGGCTGCAATCACCATCTGCAGTGATTTTGGAGCTCAAAAAAATAAAGTCTGACACTGTTTCCACTGTTTCCCCATCTATTTCCCATGAAGTGAGGGGACCAGATGCCATGATCTTAGTTTTCTGAATGTTGAGCTTTAAACCAACTTTTTCACTCTCCTCTTTCACTTTCATCAAGAGGCTTTTTAGTTCCTCTTCACTTTCTGCCATAAGGGTGGTGTCATCTGCATATCTGAGGTTATTGATATTTCTCCCGGCAATCTTGATTCTAGCTTGTGCTTCTTCCAGCTCAGCATTTCTCATGATGTACTCTGCATATAAGTTCAATAAGCAGGGTGACAATATACAGCCTTGACGTACTCCTTTTCCTATTTGGAACCAGTCTGTTGTTCCATGTACAGTTCTAACTGTTGCTTCCTGACC
>NW_011494893.1:1133964-1134579 GCF_000754665.1 Bison bison bison
GCTTCCTGACCTACATATAGGTTTCTTAAGAGGCAGGTCAGGTGGTCTGGTATTCCCATCTCTTTCAGAATTTCCCACAGTTTATTGTGATCCACACAGTCAAAGGCTTTGGCATAGTCAATAAAGCAGAAACAGATGTTTTTCTGAAACTCTCTTCCTTTTTCCATGATCCAGCAGATGTTGGCAATTTGATCTCTGGTTCCTCTGCCTTTTCTAAAACCAGCTTGAACATCTGGAAGTTCACGGTTCACGTATTGCTGAAGCCTGGCTTGGAGAATTTTGAGCATTATTTTACTAGTGTGTGAGATGAGTGCAATTGTGCGGTAGTTTGACCATTCTTTGGCATTGCCTTTCTTTGGGACTGAAATGAGAATTGACCTTTTCCAGTCCTGTGGCCACTGCTGAGTTTTCCAGATTTGCTGGCATATTGAGTGCAACACTTTCACAGCATCATCTTCCAGGATTTGAAATAGCTCAACTGGAATTCCATCACCTCCACTAGCTTTGTTCATAGTGATGCTTTCTAAGGCCCACTTGACTTCACATTCCAGGATGTCTGGCTCTAGATCAGTGATCACACCATCGTGATTATCTGGGTCGTGAAGATCTTTTTTG
>NW_011494893.1:1134679-1140108 GCF_000754665.1 Bison bison bison
CCTTTTCTCCTTTGCTTTTCGTTTCTCTTCTTTTCACAGCTATTTGTAAGGCCTCCTCAGACAGCCATTTTGCTTTTTTGCATTTCTTTTCCATGGGGATGATCTTGATCCAGTTTGCAAATACATGTAATATTTTAGTAATATGCTTTATGAAAAAAATAAATGGCCACTTTTCTCACAGCCTCCTTTCTCCTGAACTCGAGTACATTGAAAGCATGCAATCTTACAATCAGAACTTATTATTGAAGGTGCACACACAAAGATCCACAAGGAGCCAGGACAGACTCAATGATCAAAGGGTGGAATAAAATCCCAGCAAAAGGGGACACTCTGCCGTCCTCCGTCTGTGGATCTGCTGCCCCCGTCCATCATCTGGAAGACACATACATGCTGTGAGCCACGTCTCTGGGGGCAGGGCCGGGCCGGCCCTGCACACACATATCTATCCCTAGGTTGCTCTGTGATCAACGTCAAGCCTCTGACAGGCAAGCAGCCAGGTCAAGGATGCCCACAGAGACAGTAAATCTACATAGCCTTTTATCCTCCTGATACACAATCCTGTGCAGCTGGGCATCCCAGTGTCGAATGCACAGCCTTCACCGGGCGTCCGCAGAAGGCCCCATCTGTGAGCTGCACTCTGATCTCATCCTCAGGACTGTCATCCTTCGCTTTTTTCCCACCGTCTCAGTTTCTTCCTTAGCAATACCGAATTTATTTTCTCTTGGCATACTGTACATATCATCACACGTGTCTGTATTTCTGAAAATCCTCTTCAAAATAAGTTCTGGAGTCCATTCATTCACTAAATTTTTACTGAAGGTAGACATTATTAGGTTCTAGGCATATACCAGAGAACAATGATCCTTGCCCTTAGGGAGCATACCAAAGTATATGTATATATATATATCTATGTATTTTATAAATACACACACACACACACACACATATATACACACATGCAAACAAGAAAAGCAGTGACTTGTTCACAAGGAGTCTGGTTTAATCATCAGCATCATTAGTAGTAAGATCTCCACTCATTATTGTAAAACTGCTAATCCACCGCTAGTTGCGATGTCTTCCACAAGGTCACGGTAGAAATATCTGTCAGCATTTGGAATACAACTCATCCTGACATATACGGAGCACTTCCTCTTAGTGATCTGCTATATACTCACTCTTGGAGAAGGCAATGGCACCCCACTCCAGTACTCTTGCCTGGAAAATTCCACGGATGGAGGAGCCTGGTGGGCTGCAGTCCATGGGGTCGCTAAGTCCGACACGACTGAACGACTTCACTTTCACTTTCATGCATTGGAGAAGGAAATGGCAAGCCACTCCAGTGTTCTTGCCTGGAGAATCCCAGGGACAGGGGAGCCTGGTGGACTGCAGTCTATGGGGTCGCGCAGGGTCGGACACAACTGAAGCGACTTAGTAGCAGCAGCAGCAGCAGCAGCATATACTCACTCTACCAAGAAGAAGAAGGTGCTAAGAAAAAATTTTAACAATTTGGGGTTTTTCAAATCTCATTTTTAACATTTTTGAATTAAAAGCCACAAAAATGAAAGTAAAATTAAAATTCATCTTACATGTGGGTAAACTATGTTACTGGCATTTATTCAAAGGGAAGAGCATATTAACTCTCATAATCAGCTGAATCACACAGGAAAGGACAGACTGAGGCCCTCAGAATTCTGGCCGTTTCATTTCCTGGATTATTTTAAATTGATTATTTTCTTCACTTGTCACTTGAGCCAGACCACAAGATCAGAGAAGTAATAACTGCACACTCACTGAGTCGCAGACTCACTCATCAGTGGAGAACCACTGCTGACAGGAGCCGGACGCACCCTCGTGCAGTTGATAGTGAAAGAGCTCCGTGAGAAGGTCCCACAGCATCTCTTTATTCTGCTCCTGAATCAATAAATGAGAGCAGTATCTACTTTCCTCAAAAATCACCAGGCTGTTTGCTGGGAGGTGGGAAGGACAGTCTCATTATTTGTGTCCGAGGAAACCGTTACGGACGTTCTGGAAACACGCACGTTGGAACCCGTCAGGTGTGGACAAATTCTTCGCTGCATCACCGGTCCGAGGTTGCTCCCCGTCCCCTCTCCTGAAGTCTCTTACGGCGCACCCCGAGGGGCAAGTGGCAACGTTTGATTCCTAAGAGGAAACTTAAAAGGCTGCTCTCATGACATAAAAGTCCCTGGAAACCCACTTTCTAAAGGAGCGCAGCATCTGAGGCTCCGTACCATGGCCTTTGCTGCGCCGGCTTCCCACACCTTGCGCCAGGGGCCTGGAGGCACACAGCCTCGGCGCCCGACCCAGACTCCCCATCAGAGTCACTGGGGCTTCCTATCAAAATGCAGGGTCCTGGGTTCAATTTCTTAAAAAAAAAAAAATTATCTGGCTGCACTGGGTCTTAGCAGCATCACGCAGGCTCTTTCTTCATGGTGCAGGGGCTTAGTTTAAGTTCCACAGCATGTAGGATCTTAGTTTCCTGACCAGGGATTGAACCCACGTCCCCTGCATTGCAAGGCAGATTCTTAACCACTGGACCACCAGGGAAGTCCCAGGACTCAACTACTAAAGAGTCTGTTTCAGTAGCTCTGAGGTGGAGGGAGGTCTGGATAGTGTATTTTTGACAAACGCCAGCATGCCTCTAATGCAGTCTATTTAGAAATAGATATTTTGGCACCACCAATCCTGAACATAGTATGTGCCCCTTGAGAGGAATATATAATGGCTCACAAAGATAAGGAAAAACATTTTAGCTTTTATATTTATCTTTCATTTTTGAGTTGAATGATTTATAACATACAAATATGTGGTACAGGATTAAGCATATATAATCCATAAATATATGTCCTTGCGTAAATGCATGTGGTGTGTATACAGGATATTCATGCTTAAAAACTTATTTCTGATTAGAAATGCACATTGATCTGTAACAGGGGTCGGCAGGCGTTTCTGTTAAAGGTCAGATGGTCAATCGTTTAAGCTTCACAGGCCACAGACAGTCTCTGTCGTCTATTCTCTGTGTGTCTTTTACAACCTTTAAAAAATGCAATAACTGCCAGTTACAGAAGAGCACATATTCTAGGATCCACTTATTTGCAATGTCCAGAGCAGAAGCGACGTGGAGAGGTGCCAGGGGCTTGAGGGGCTTGGAGTGAACAGTGACCCTAACAGGTGTGGGGGTGCCTCCTGGGGTGACAGCGCCGTCCTGGAGCCAGCCGTGCCGATGGCCACAAGGCCTGCGAGGGGATGGAACCCAGCGCCCGGCACGCTCACCTGGGTTCTCTCCCTGAGGCTGTCAGGGAGAGGGAGACAGCCTCTCCTATCTCAGTGCTGAGCCCAGGGGCCACAGTCTGCAACCAGGTACCTAGAGCTGCAGTTCTCCAAGTGCCATGTGGGAACCCCTGCTCAAGCGAGGAGACACCCCGAGACCGAGAGAGGAGACGTGCGTGGGCGCTGCGGGGAGCAGGAGGAGCCGCCCACCCCTGGTGGCACCAGGAACAGACAGAGACATCACTGGTCTGGCCTTTCCAACCCTCCCGCCTCATGAGAAAAGCACACTTATTTAAGCGGTTTTCCAGGATTCCCCATAACCGGCAGCTGAACAAAATTCTTTATGTTCACAGCATCGCATCGCCCCAAATTCACACCCAGCGCAGGGCCTGGTCCCGCTGGCCCGCCGGGTCATCCCGTGGAGGGCAGGCCTGGCTGTGGGACAGCGGCAGGCAGGTCTGCCCTCTGCTGCTGGCTTGCCTCAGTCGGTGCTTCTGATCAGAGCACCCCTCCTCCTCATCTCCCGAGGCTTGAAGCCCTCCATCCTTAAGGGCTAGCCCAGTGAGTCAGCCCTGCACCTGTGTCTCCCTCCATCTCCCCAGGAATCGTCTGTTGTTCTTCCCCCACAGTCAGGGCTCTTGGTCTTAGCACCACAGTCACGTTCTTAAGGAAACAGAAAACGCCAGCGGGTGGAACAAGGTTCCCCAAACCCCTCCCCACAAGTAAGTCCGCGTCTGCAGCCAGTGGTCGAGGGGGCCTCAGCCTTCATCTGTCCTGCTGCTGCAGGGAACAGACAGTGCTTTCCTGCCACCCAAGTTTAGTTTAATATTTGTATTTTTTGCCTAATGAAAATCAGGAATCCCTCCACTCCCTTTTAGAGTCAATGAAGGAAATCGGAGATTTAATTAAAGGGTAAAAAAAAGCCCTCTTAAGGAGGATTTATGACCCTTCTGTGTAAAGTATTTAAGATATCAAGGTGTTGATAAATTAGGATCTGACTGGATAAAGATCTAAATACACCAGCATGACAGATTACCAAGCTGTCTTTTACAAACTCACATGGCATGAATAAACCAGTTTATTGATCCCTTAATATGTTTGCTAACTGGAAACAAACCATCACTCTTCACTGCTCCAGGGAGAGCACCAGGCTGGTCAGCGGTCGGTGCCGAGAAATCCGTGCGACGCCACGTGGGCAGGTCTGTCTCAGGGACCCTCAGAGCTCCCACCGCCCAGCTTTGCTGTCCACAAAAACTGAGCACACAGCACTTCCCGGCTACTCAGTAGCGTGTGTGTCCACTCCAGACAAGTGGGGCTCCAGGCAAAACGCCAGAGTTTTAAACAATAGAATTATATATGCTGATTCATGATACTTTTCTTCCCATAAATGTCAGGAAGTAAATACAGTATATACCGAGGGTAAGCAGTTTACCCATGACGAGTGTTCTGTAGGAAAAACACACCGTGAAGAAGGCTGCTGTGGGAAGGCCGGAGCGCCGCCAGCGCTCTGGACGTCCTTGCGAAGCCCGGGAAGCAGAGCTCCCCAGCCGAGTGTGGACACATGACCTCGTGTGTCCGAAAGGCACTCTCAGAAGTAACATTTAGAATAAACTCTACGTACGCTCCACTTGGAACTGTTTTACGGAGGCAGGAAGCAGGTAAGAACTTGAACGTGGGGGATACAGGGCAAGAGCGGGGACGGCACGCTCCAGCAGAGGCGTCTCCACCCGCAGCCCACCGGGCGAAACCGAGCGCCTGCACTGCGCAGGCCCGGAGCCCGCGCCGGGCGGGCGGCACCCGCTAGGCGTGCTGTGCTGTGAAGAGAGGAGACAAGGAAGCACACTGCGTCCCCAGCACACGAGCCTGCAAGCCCCAACTTTCAAAGACGCGAACGTGCGTCCATCAGCGTCAGGCGTGACGCTGCAGCCCGCCTCCCTGTCCCTGTGACGGACGCCCCTCCAGCTCCACCGTTCCCCGCGCCCCTGCCCTCCTCAGTCAGGAGCTCGTCCTGCCTGGTCACTTAGGGCAGCCCCGGCTGCCAGCACTGCGCCCCCCTAGTTCTCAAGGCCCCGTGCTCCCTTCCTTTTTCACATTTGTTCGTACGCAGCGTTTCTGTGAGAAGTCCTCTAAACCTATTGCAG
>NW_011494893.1:1140229-1141846 GCF_000754665.1 Bison bison bison
CTAGGCTCCCTGAGTTGAACTTGCGGATGCGCTCTGAGAACGGAACTCGTCCATGTGTGGGGGACGTGCGGGGGGAGAGACAGAAATCCTGGCGGAGCCTCACAAAGGGTCCACGAGGAAAGCACAGCAGCCTCGCTTCCAGCCTGTGAATCCGTCAGAACTGTGTTTTCCTGCAGTACCAAGAGCCTCAAATGAACGCCCCCCTGCAGCACGTCTCGTGACACGCCACAGGGCTGCGCTCACCCTGGGCCCCGGGACGGGGGCTGTGTCCTGGCAGCTTCCACGAGCGGTGACGGGGCAGTGAAGGGAGCTGACGAGGAGGGGCAGAGATCCCGGGGGCAGGAGAACTGGACCCGGCCCTGTGTCCAGGAGGAGGAACCTGAGTGGCTGTCCTCCCTGTCCAGCGACGCACAGAGCAGCTTCTACAGATGAGGCCGGGCTGGGAGCCCCCGCATCCTGAACAGAGACTCTGTCCTGGGATTTGCTTCTGCTGCTCCCTGGGGTCTACAAACACCAGGGCTGGGCTTCCTGACACATGTGCCTGCTGCTACGTGGCACATTGTCTCTCCAGTTGCCCGAGATGGCCACAGGAGGATGAGGAGTGAATGAAGGCAGTAGGGGGAAGGAGCAGGAAAAGTGGCCGAGAGGGCCCTGCCACACGCAGCACGAACGTCCGCAGGGACTCTGTCCCACGCTCTCTCTGCCACAGTGTACCTGCGGTTGGCCTGCTTTTAAAGTTAACCTTGAACCTTGAAATGAAGAGGGAAAGACCTGCTCACCCAAGACGCCCTCCCAAAGCGGGAACTCGCCCCTCTCCCCGAAGCCCACCCCCCACCCTCCACACAGGACACAAAGCGGGTTTTGTCCCCAGCTCTGTGCGGGCGGGCAGCACGGCGTGCTTGCTGAGAAGCAGCTGTTTGCTGACAGCCAGACAGAGAGCCAGGGAGCCAGGGAGCCAGAGCCCAGTGCAGTGCTTAACCCACATCCCCTCCCAGCGATAAAGTGCTTTGATAAGCGAACTCCGCGGGCAGCCGCGGCAAGAATGCAGGCCTGTCTGCTGGACCCCAGCGCTTCTCCAGCCTGACCTCCAGCAGGCCGGACCCAGCGTCCTCCCGTGGGCAGCGGGGCCTCGGGTTTGAAATGGCAGAGCAACATCCCATTCACACAGGGAATGCAGACACACCAAATCTAAGTCCTGCAAGAAAACGCCTCTCCTCAGGCTCTGCTAACTCAAAGCCCTCCCAGAAGGGAGCCCAGCACCAAAGCAAACATCCCCCAGAAACGCCATCCCTCAGTGGCTGCTCAGAAACACAGGCACCCAACGCTTTCTCCAACTCTTATTCACAAAATAAAATGTGAAGGTAATGAACGTGACTAATTTAGAGTCTCACTTCCTAAGTACCTCTGGTCTCAGAAAGTGAAAGAAGTGAAAGTGTTGGTTGCTCAGTCGTGTCTGATTCTTTGTTACCCCACGGACTTGTAGCCCACCAGGCTCCTCTGTCCATGGGATTCTCCAGGCAAGAACACTGGAGTGGGTTGCCATGCCCTCTCCAGAGGATCTTCCTGACCCAGGGATAGAACCCAAGTCTCCTGAATTGGCAGGTGGATTCTTTGCTG
>NW_011494893.1:1141946-1158997 GCF_000754665.1 Bison bison bison
AGTGCCGGGAGCCTGTATCTCACGCGAACCCAGAGGACACTCCTCTGAGAGGAGGGCAAGGCCGTTACCTAAACACAGAGTGCCGGGAGCCTGTTATCTCACGCGACCCCAGGGGACACTCCTCTGAGAGGAGGGCGAGGCCGCACCTGAGCATGCAGGGTGCAGTCCCGGGTGCGCAGCCTCCCACCCAAGCAGAGGACTCTTGCACCGTCTCTCTACAGAAGGAGACACAATGCAGAGGAGGGCGGGCCCCACGGCCTGCTCACAGGGGCGCCGAATCAGGGCTCAGAGGGGCCGCTGGCCCAGCCGGGACGCTCACCAGCGTCAGCATGAGTTGTGGGGTACCATGCATTTGACTGAAGCCCTTCTGAAGTAAGAAGCACTATATAAGCTCAGTGTTCAGAGACAGAGTCCACAAGCGTGTGAAGGCAGAGACTGGGGGGACTCCCAGAGCTTGTGTGACAGGAAACAGTTGTGTGACCTGCTGGACTCATCTACGTCAGAAAGGACTTACTTCACAGCAAACGAGCTAGTAGCACAGCATGACCCCACCTTCACTCCTCATGTGTAAAGTAAAACGGTGCGTGCGTCGGCACTGGTGGCTGCAGAGGCCACCGCGGCGGAAGTGGACAGGAGCACGTTCACCGGCAGGGCCCAGGCTCCAAGGCAACAAGCCTGCAGGAGGGCCTCGCGCTGTCTACAAGGACATGGGCTCAAACACACAGATGTGCACACGCGTGTATATACAGGCAAAACTCATGATGGCAAAGCCTTCTAGAAAAGGTGAAAAAATCAGAGAGACAATCCCTGAAAGAGTACAACAAAATAAATGAAAACACAAATCCCGAGACTGTAACTGGCTCAGCTGCGTGGAGAGCCCGGTGGGCTCAGCAGAGAGCAGCTGGCAGTGCAGCAGCACGGCACCACCTCAGACCTGGCCTAAGAGAGCACAGCACCAGGCGTCCAGCGTTTAAAGTGCTATCGTTGCCCACAAGCAGGAGCTGCGGACAGTCGGTCCCACCCCTGACCCATACCCTCCCGTCCTGGGCTTGGGAGAGGGGCGAGCAGACGGGGGTCTGCAGGGCCGCTGGGGCTCCAGCTGTCTGCTGAACACAGCGCTCAACACGTGTTGCTGAATTCTGGCGGCATGGGGTCTTTGTTTCCAGGTTTTCTCTAGCGGTGGTGGCTGGGCTTCTCTCTGTGGGGCCTCTTGCTGCAGAGCATGAGCTCTAGAGCAAAGACTCAGTAGTTGTGCACGGGCTTGGTTGCTACATGGCATGTGGAGTCTTCCCAAACCACGAATTGAACCTGTGTACCCTGCATTGGCAGAGAAGGCAATGGCACCCCACTCCAGTCCTCTTGCCTGGAAAATCCCATGGATGGAGGAGCCTGGTAGGCTGCAGTCTATGGGGTCGCTCAGAGTTGGACACGACTGAGTGACTTCACTTTCACTTTTCACTTTCATGCATTGGAGAAGGAAATGGCAACCCACTCCAGTGTTCTTGCCTAGAGAATCCCAGGGACGGGGGAGCCTGGTGGGCCACCGTCTATGGGGTCGCACAGGGTCGGACAAGACTGAAGTGACTTAGCAGCAGCAGCAGCAGCAGCACCCTGCATTGGCAGGTGTATTTCAAACCACTGGACCACCAGGGAAGTCCTTAATACAGACTTTAAACCACAATTTTTGGACTTCCCTGGTGCTCCAGTGGCTAAGAATCTGCCTGGCAATGCAGGAAACATGGGTTTTATCCCTGGTCAGGGAACTAAGATCCCATATGCCTCGGAGCAACTAAGCTATGAGCCACAACTAGAGAGTTCATGTACTGCAACTTAGATTGGATGCAACCAACCAACCAAACCACCAACCAAACCACCAACCAAACCACCAACCAAACCACCAAGCAACTAAACAAACAACTAATCAACCAACCAACTAAACAAACAAACAAGCAACTAAACAACCAAATAAACAACCAATCAACCAACAAACCAACCAACTAAACAAACAAGCAACTAAATAACCAAACAAACAACTAACCAAACAAACAAGCAAAAAACCAAACAAATAACCAATTAAGCAACTAACTAACCAAACAACTAACCAACCAAACAAACAACAAACCAACTAAATAACCAACCAACCAACCAAGCTTCTAAACAACCAACCAACCAACCAACTAAACAAATAAGCAACTAAATAACCAAACAACTAACCAAACAAATAACCAATTAAGCAACTAAACAACCAACCAACCAACCAACCAAACCACCAAGCAACTAAACAAACTATCAACCAACCAACCAAACAACCAAACAAGCAACTAAACAACCAAACAATAAAACAACTAATCAACCAACCAACCAAACCAACCTAGCATCTAAACAACCAACCAACCAACCAACTAAACAAACAAACAAGCAACTAAACAACCAACTAAACAAACAACCAATCAACCAACAAACCAACCAACCAACTAAACAACCAAACAAGCAACTAAACAACCAAACAATAAAACAACTAATCAACCAACCAACCAAACCAACCTAGCATCTAAACAACCAACCAACCAACCAACTAAACAAACAAACAAGCAACTAAACAACCAACTAAACAAACAACCAATCAACCAACAAACCAACCAACCAACTAAACAACCAAACAAGCAACTAAACAACCAAACAATAAAACAACTAATCAACCAACCAACCAAACCAACCTAGCATCTAAACAACCAACCAACCAACCAACTAAACAAACAAACAAGCAACTAAACAACCAACTAAACAAACAACCAATCAACCAACAAACCAACCAACCAACTAAACAACCAAACAAGCAACTAAACAACCAAACAATAAAACAACTAATCAACCAACCAACCAACCAACCAACCAACTAAACAAACAAACAAGCAACTAAACAACCAACCAACCAACCAACCAAGCAACTAAACAACCAACCAATCAACCAAGCATCTAAACAACCAAACAAACAAGCAACTAAATAACCAAACAAACAACTAACCAAACAACCAACTAAATAACCAGCAAACAACCAACCAATCAACAAACCAACAACAAATAAGCGAACAATCAAACAACCAAATAACCAACCAAACAACTAAAAAACCAACCAACCAACTAACCAATCAACCAAACAAACCAATTAACAACCAACCAACCAAACAAGCAACCAACCAACACACCAAACAAACATTTACAAGAAAACAAACCACAACTTTACATCAAAATATGACTTTGCAAAAATATATACATTTGGAAGCTACTAGAAAAGGTCCAGGCTTCCCTGCTAGCTCAGCTGGTAAAGAGTCTGTCTGCAATATGGGAGACCCAGGTCGATTCCTGGATCAGGAAGATACCCTGGAGTAGGGATTGGCTATCCACTCCAGTATTCTTGGGCTTCCCTGGTGGCTCAGATGGTAAAGAATCAGCCTGCAAAGCAGGAGACCTGGATTCAGTTTCTGGGTTGGGAAGAGCCCCTGGAAAAGGGCATGGCAACCCACTCCAGTGTTCTGGCCTGGAGAATCCCCATGGACAGAGGAGTCTGGTGGGCTACTTTGGTGTCGCAAAGAATCGGACACGACTGAGCACAGCATAGCACAGCAAAGTTTAGACGTGCAGGCAGAAAGCACACTACACCTGCCAGTATGCAGACAGAGGACTGATGCCATGTCATGGGTTTTCCCATCGCCTGGCGTATCACGTGAAATAAAGGAACTGAGTAAAGCAGCAGCGGCCAACTCTTCTGAGTCTCCCACTCGCCAGTTGACAGTGACAGAGACACACCAGCAGTGATTGCAATACTAAAAGTGGCCCCCCAATCCATCATATTCCTTAAACTAAGTGGTGGTTTGAGGAGTCGGTTTTCCACACAAGCAAAACCATGTTTCTACTGTGTATACTCAGGGCTGCGTGCAGCACAGAAGTGTGCTCACACACATGCAGGAATTACTAGAAACGCGGACTATATTGAGTACAAATTTCACTTTTCAGTTATGCTTGGATAAATTCCAGACACTAAAAAGTCAGAAGCAGGCTGAATATATACTGAAACCAATACCCAATTCACACACTAGATTAGATTCTCATTGTAATGGACATCTGATATAATCCATGAGAACACAAATCTTCTGGCAATTCTCTTTAGAGAATCTTGCACAGTTTGATTTGGATTAAAATTTGAGCACAGAGTTCCTCACAAACATAAACCGCCTAAATTCACAAAACAGTGACTCAGAGGAGCGGTAGCAAGGGCATGATGACAGGGTCCCAGAGGGTGCTCGGCCTTTGGAGAGCAAATTCAGCTGAGAAGTCCTTGCAAGTAGTAAGCCGCCTGGCAGGATTTTGTTTTTTTTTCCCCCAACTAATTCACAGAATTTTTAGGAATAAAATCACATAAAGAAATATGATGCAGAGTGAATGTTTTTAAGTGCACTGTCTCCCTATAAAGAACATTCCACCTGGTCCTGATGGTGGGATGAGTGTCCTCAGAGAGCAGACCTTGCAAATTCTGCGTGTCCTCTGCCCTCCCCGCCATGTGTTACCACCTTAGGACGAGGTGGAAAGCCAGCCACCTACAAGCCAGAAAGAGAGCTCTCACCAAACCCAACCAGGTTGACACCTTGATCTTGGATTTCTAACCTTCAGAACTATGAGAAAATAAATTTCTATTGTTTAAGCCACCCAGATGATGCTATTTGGTTATGAGGGGCCAGGCTAAGCCAACTCCTAAAATTAGTCATTAACTTGAACAATTTCTCTTATCAATTTTGGGATTTTCCTTTGTGCACAGTCATTTTGTTGCTCAGTCAGTAAGGGGTGTCCCACTCTTTACAACCCCATGGACTGCAGCATGCCAGGCTTCCCTGGCCTTCACTCTCTCCCAGAGTTTGCTCACACTCCTGTCCATTGAGTCGGTGATGCCATCCAACCATCTCATCCTCTGTCACCCCCTTCTCCTCCTGCCTTCAATCTTTCCCAGCATCAGGGTCTTTTCTAATGAGTTGGCTCTTCTCCTCAGGTGATCAAAGTACTGGAGCTTCAGCATCAGTCCTTCCAATGAATATTCAGGGTTGATTTCCTTTTGGATGGACTAGTCTGATCTCCTTGCTATCCAAGGGACCCTCAAGAGTCTTCTCCAGGACCCCAGTTCGAAAGCATCATTTCTTCGTCTCTCAGCCTTCGCTATGGTCAAACTCTCACATCCATGCATGACTACTGGAAACACCATAGCTTTGACTATATGCATTTTTGTTGGCAAAGTGATGTCTTTGTTTTTTCATATGCCATCTAGGTTTGTCATAGCTCTCCTTCCAAAGAGCAAATGTCTTTTAATTTCATGACTGCAGTCACCGTCCTCAGTGATTTTGGATCTAAGAAAAGAAAATATGTCATTGTTTCCACTTTTTCCCCATCTATTTGCTATGAAGTGATGGGACCAGATGCCATAGTTTTTGGAATGTTGAGTTTTAAGCAAACTTTTTCACTCTCCTTTTTCACTTTTATCAAGAGATCCTTTAGTTTCTCTTAACTTTCTGCCATTAGAGTGATATCATATTTGAGGTTGTTGATATTTCAGTCTTGGTTCCAGTTTGTGATTCATCCAGCCCAGGATTTCACATGATGTACTCTGCACATAAGTTAAATAAACAGAGTGACAATATACAGTTTTAACACATTCCTTTCCCAATTTTGAACCAGTCTGTTGTTCTATATATTGTTCTAACTGTTGCTTCTTGATCTGTATACAGGTTTCTCAGGAGACAGGTAAGGTGGTCTGGTATTCCTACAGTTTATTGTGATCCACATAATCAAAGATTTTTGTATAGTCAATGAAGCAGAAGTAGATGTTTTTCTGGAATTCCCTTGCTTTCTCTATGATCCAACAAATGTTGGAAATTTGATTTCTGGTTCCTCTGCCTTTTCTAAACTCAACATGTACCTCTGGAAGTTCTTGGTTCACATACTGCTTAACCCTGGCTTTACGGACTTTGAGCATGACCTTCCTAGCACACGGAATGAACACAACTGTGCAGCAGTCGGAGCGTTCCCTGGCGCTGCCCTTCTTTGGGACCGTGATAAACACTGACCTCTTCCAGTCCTGTGGCCACTGCTGAGTTTCCCAAATTTGCTGACATATTGAGTGCAGCACTTTAACAGCATCATCTTTTAGGATTTGAAATAGCTCAGCTGGAATTCCCTCACCTCCACTAGCTTTGTTCATAGTGATGCTTCCTAGGGCCCATTTGACTTCACATTCCAGGATGTCTGACTCTAGATGAGTGACCACACGATTATGGTTATCCAGGTCATTAAGACCTTTGTTGTAAATTTCTTCTGTGTATTCTTACCACCTCTCCTTAAGCTCTTCTGCTTCTGTTTGGTCCTTACCATTTCTGTCCTTTATCATGCCCATCCTTGCATGAAATGTTCCCTTGCTATCTCCAGTTTTCTTGATGAGATCTCTAGTCTTTCCCATTCTATTGTTTTCCTCTACTTCTTTGCAGTACTCATTTAAGAAGGCCTAATTTCTCCTTGTTATTCTCTGGAACTCTGCATTCAGCTGGGTATATCTTTCCCTTTCTCCCTTGCTTTCTGCTTGTCTTCTTTCCTCAGCTGTGTGTACAGCCTCTTCAGACAACCACTTTGCCACCACACATTTCTTTCTCTTTGGGATGGTTTTTGTGACTACCTCCTGTACAATGTTACAAACCTCTATCCATAGTTCTTCAGGCATTCCGCCTAGCGGATCTAATCCCTTGAATCTATTTGTCACTTTCACTGTATAATCACAAGGGATTCGATTGAGGTCATACCTGTATGCCCTACCAGTTTTCCCTACTTTCTTCTATTTAAGCTTGAGTTTTTCAATAAGGAACTGATGATCTGAGCCACAGTCAGCTCCAGGTCTTGGTTTTGTTGACTCTACAGAGCTTCTCCATCTTCTCCACCTGTAAATAATAAGGGATATTTCCTCCTTTCCAAACTTCTATTTTAAGTTCTTCTTTTGGTTTACATATTCGCCTAATCGCATCAGATCTGTGCCCCATCAGGAGGTCAAATGGATACGTGCTGAAAGCAGCGTCCTCATACCCACATCAGAAGTATCTTCATGATTAAGCACAACTGTTTTTGCACACCTTTTAAACCACACAGTGCTAGGCACACTAACACCCCCACCCCCACCAGGTTCCTCTGTCCATGGGATGGTCCAGGCAACAACACTGGAGTGGGTTGCCGTGCCCTCCTCCAGGGGACTGTCCTGACCCAGGGTTCGAACACACGTCTCTCATGTCTCCTGCACTGGCAGGCAGGTTCTTTACCACTAGCGCCACCTGGGAAGCCCCACTTATACTACTTACGTTAGCTTCTACTGATTCCTACAGTGAGGTGGGAGGGTGCCGCTCCTTTTGTGTTCCCCGGAAGAAACTGACGCCATGTAACCCGACCTAAGTGCATATCAAGCCATGTGATATATTACTTGCTTGGCTCAAGTGAGTTAATCTTGTTGTTCAGTTCTATATAAATATATATATATATATAGTCTGCTTCTAGTAATTATAAGAAAAGTAGGCTAAAATCTCCTACTATGTCTGAGTGAACTCCGGGAGTTGGTGATGGATAGGGAGACCTGGCGTGCTGTGATTCATGGGGTCGCAAAGAGTCGGACACGACTGAGCGACTGATCTGATCTGATCTGATGGTTAAAATTTGTCTACTTCCCCATTTACTTAGTCAAGTTCTGCAATTGTTATACTATTTCATACTATACAATTCTATACTATAGCTTGACTTAGGTTGCTAAGTGTGGACATATATAGAATTGTTATCACTTCTTGGGGACACAACCTTTATCATTATAAAGGTAATTTATCTGTAACAGTGCTTTGCTTTAAAGTCTCCTTTTTTTTTTTTTTTTTTTATCATATTTAGAGAGACTTCCCCAAAGAAGCTATATCCAAGTTCGGAGTTAAAAGAGGAGAAAGAATCTATTAGGAGTAGATTCCAGACAGCAAGAAGAAGGTCCTAAAAGCAGGAGAAAATATGGCTCTTTTAAGGAACTGAAGAATCTTTGGTTATCTAAAATCTGCTTATAAGAACACAACCTCTACCCTATACCCCTCCCTTGCTGGCCACCCAAGTCCTAGCTTTGTTCCAGTATTCACTGTGCTGTGTGGTCAGGAAACACATGGTCTAGTCTGGGAAGGTAAATCATGGTTGCTGCTTACCAATTATGATAATTCCATTTCTATGATCAAGGAGATATGAGGAAACACCAGGAAAAGGTTTTCCCCTCTAATAACACATTCATGGAAGGAAACCTGGACGTCTGGAGCTATAGCAACCATTTTGTGACAATGAGGGGACTCACCCTAGGACCAAGCTAATGTGATAAGGCTGCTGGACCGAAAAGATGGAAGGAGCATCTATCCACAGTGACCCCAGTGACCTGGCCCTGTGCCCAGACTTCCTGTTATGCAAGTTTAAAACCTCTGCATTGTTTAGGGGACTTTTGGTTGGGCTTTCTGCTCTTTAGAGCAGAAGCATCCTGTTATACCACCTCTTGATATTTTTATCTCCAGTTTTAAATGACAATAGATTGCTGAAAAATAGCTAATTTCAAAATGGAATAATCTTTGTAAGAGAATATATTTTTTACTTTTCCCCCAAACATTGATATAAGTATATATTTCATGACAGTCTAAAATATTGATAAATTTAATTTTTAAAACATTACCATTCTATAATCCTTAAAAACTAATGGTATTACAGGTATTCTTTTTGAAAATAAAGTTCCCAGGTCTGGCCACGATAAGGTAAAAATACAAAGAATTAAGAAATAACCCATAAAAATGAATAAAGTTTAGTTCCACAAACACACACACATTTACATATAGATGTAGGATAGCATTAGGCATTTCATAAGAGTCTGGGCTCTACTGGACTTTTCTGTGATTTTCAACAAATTAGGAAATACAAAAACAAATTTAAATTTCTTAATTTTTCATATCCTTTTATAGACACCAGATTAAATACTTGTATCAAAGTAGTTCAAATTTGAGGAAAGTATAGAAGAAAGTGGTGTACATTTCTAAGTCAATAACATACTTATTCAGCAGACTAAAATTGCACATAATTTTAAGGAATAAGAAATTAAACATGCTGAGAAAATTAATTTCTAGGTTTAACATGACCAAGCCCCCCCCCAAAAAAAACCCCACATTTATTTCATTTTATAATCACAGCATAACTCAAATTAAAATGTTTCTATCGATGAATGTGCTGTGCTGTGCTTAGTTGCTCAGTCGTGTCCAACTCTTTGTGACCCCGTGGACTGTAGCCCACCAGGCTCCTCTGTCCATGGGGATTCTCCAGGCCTGAATACTGGAGTGGGTTGCCATGCCCTCCTCCAGGAGATCTTCCCAACCCAGGGATCGAACCCAGGTCTTCCACATTGCAGGGGGATTCTTTACCATCTGAGCCACCAGGAAAGCCCAAATCAGTAGGGTAGTAGCCCCACGACTGAACCCGCATCTCTAACATCTCCTGCATTGTCAGGTGGGTTCTTTACTACTAGCACCTTGCACTGCCAATTATCAAAGCAAAATCATCAGAGTGCCTTTTTTCTATAATTAAACATAGAATTTAAACAAGAGTTAATTACTTATATTTATGTCCTCCATTCATAAATCACTTCACTAATCAAAGCGCTTATACTTGATTTGTAAAAACTAGCATCTTCTTATTTATTAGCAAAGCAAAAGTTTCCACATAGTAAAAAAAATTTCTATTTCTCCAAGAAACATACCAAATGTGCTCATTCAGAATTCAGAATAAATTATACTCACGAAAGAAACCAAAATGCAAAAAGAGTACATTCAGTTATCACGCAAAGTGAAGCAATAGCTCTAAACCTCCATTCTAACATGTTAAAAAACAGAAGTCATTGTTCTTCCCAAGCAAAATATAACCTTCACACATCTTCATCACAAGAAACATTTGTGATTATTAAAATGTAAGTAGTCCAGAAGAAGCCTCTGACAAAAGAAGAAAAAACGCCTGTTTTTCTGAACTGCCTGCAGATAATACCTACAAGCCTTGGACAACACAACACAACTGCCAAGACATTTAAGAGCATCCCAGTGAAGAGTCTAGAGAGGAGATGACGCTCAAGTGACTTTGCTGCTTTTCGTGAACTTTAGCCTGAGGGCAGGCTCCCACGTGGACCAAACAGAGGCAGCAACATGAAGAAACAAAGGACTAAGTTTAGGGCAACAGCAGCAACTGGGGATGAGGTTGGCAGGGATGGGTGACTCCAGTAAAGACAGACAAGAAGATGGCATGCCCATCTGTGTGTGAACTGTGCCCAAACCTCTAGCTGACCCGGACACCAGGACAGAACTGAAAGAAACGACGGTGACTGGAGCTACTGCCCACACTCAAACTACTGCTGGCAGCTTGAGTCAGCCAATCTTTGCGAAAGAAAAAAATCAACACCATTAGGAGGGATGCAATGTGTCTCAGAAATGAGAACCTGCGCCATCTCAAAAGGTAAGATAATCAAGGAAGGCTGATACCGAGATAATCCTGGATGTCAGCATGAGCTGCGACTGCCACCCACATCGTGGACACTTGAAAAAGCACGTTCAGGATGGATAAAAAGAATCTCATCAGAGAAAGAGAACTTTTAAAAAAGAAGGAAAAAAGAACCAAATGAAAGTCCTAGAACTGAAAAGCATCTTACTGAAATGAAATGGACTTACCAGCAGACAGGTGATGACAGAGAAGGCTGAGGAGAGCTGGAGACACAGCAGAGGGAACTATGGACCCTGAGGATGAAGTTCCTGAACAAAATGATACGAACGTAGGGATCTACAGAATAATACTAAAACATCCGTGTAACTGAGCTCCCGAGAGAAAGAAAAAGAGTGCAGAAAAAATAAATTTCCCCATCAGGGCAAAAGTCATTACGCCACAGATTCGTAAAGGTCACCAACACCAAGCAGACAAATACAAAGACAAGCACGCAGAGACAGTCGGTCTAACCACGGAAAGCGGACGATGGAGACCTGCCCAACTGTCCCCTGGCTCACTGCTGGCAGCTGGCAGCCCTGCTGCTCGCATGTCCGCATACAGCCTGGTACCTGCACTGGCCAGGGCTCCAGCCCGCCACCCACGCTGCTGCTGAGGCGGCACCAAGCCACAACCAGCCCAGCTGCCTGCAGGACACTGCATGTCCCCCTCGCACACCCCACGACTCTCACCGCCAGCCCCCCACACCCAGGTGAGAAAGCGCTCTGAGGCAGAAGTAGAAGAGAAATTTAATGTTCTCTAATTTCTGAGGTGACGGTAAAGGCAAGCAGAGTATTATAAGCACAGGAAGAGTTTTCAAACACGGTCGCCTGGAGGCACCAGGAGTCCTGGCCCCCAGAGAGTCTCTGGGGCATCTCAAGGCCTCCCTGGTGTCACCAGAAAGGAATCTGGGTGTGGGGGGTGGGGTGGAGAAGCTGAGTCCCAGCCCACACGTCCAGGGGGAGACCGACACCCTCTGGAGGGCTGGCGCTTCCCTGACGCGGTCGTGTGGGTCCAACGTGCCCCCGGCATTCGAACCCCTGGCCTGCTCCCGGCAGGAGAAGAGTACTGCAGAGGCTCCGCGTCCCCCTGCCGGCGATGGCCCATTACACACGCCCTCCTGCCCGGTGTCTGGACGAAGCCAACAGAGAGCACCAGGTGAGAACACAGAACTATACAGAACTACTATTTTCTTTGAATTTGAGACAGGTTGAAAAGCTGATCATTAATATGATAAATATTATTAAATATATCATGGTTTTGTTTGTAATTTCATTATCATTCCCTTTCTAGAAATGATAAATATTATTAAATATATCATGGTTTTGTTTGTAATTTCATTATCATTCCCTTTCTAGAAATGATAGAAAGGGAAAATCATTTCTTTGGGAAAGCTTAAAAATGCACTACTGCTCAAATCCTATGGTGGGAGGAGACTGTACTTCATCCCTGAATAGTTTTTAAGTTCATCAACCCCAGATACATGATAAATAATTCTGACAGAACAAAGCTTAGAGGCAAGGACCTAAAAATCTTATAGAATAAAAAGTATGAATTACATTAAAAATGGAAATAGAATTGGTCCATTTTCAGCACTGGTATTACAGTCTGTCTTTTGAATTTTTTAATTTATAAAATAAGCTTTCTAATTGAAATGATAATAAATAATACAACCACACTTTCAAAATAAAAGAACAAAAAGTACATCAGCGAATACGAGCCTCCCTCACTCTCACGTGACTACTGGGTCACTCACTAGTTTGCAATTTTCTGAACTGCTCTCTGGTCAATAAACTATAGGGGACATGATGACATAAGCACCCTCATTTCACAGATGGAAAATTAACAGAGGTCACACAACCGCTCCCGCGAACACAAGTAGTGCTTGTGCGTCCTGCCTTCCAGACCCCAGGGCTCCCTGCCCGCTGTGGTCATCTCAACCACCGCCCAAATGGCCCTCATCGGGCCAAGGGAGAGGCCTCCACCAGGGCCACCCCTCCTCAAGTCTCCAACAGGAAGCGATCTTAATGATCTGTATCTTACTTTCAGGTTTTTGTTAAACACTGGTGAAAAACTAACAGCCAAACAAAATGAAGCCAGATTCTAAGCTCCGTGACCGCTTAAAGCATCTTCACCACTTTACTGAAAAAGCATGAACTGAGCAGCTACAATGGGCCACATCCAGTTGTGCCCACGACCCAGTCCCCAAGCTTCAGGTGGCAAGGCACTAGCGTCGTCTCCAGAACCGGTCAGGAGCACGTGTCTAAAACCTGTACTGAGAGATCCAAGAGCAGTAATCAGCTGGAACAGAAAGACTGCGGTTTAAATTCCCAGCATCAACGTCCTCGAGTGAAGCAGCAAGTTTCCCAGACTCCGTTTTCTCACCTATAAAATGAAGACAGAACACGCGCCTGTGAAGGCAGAGATATCACACACAAAGCCTGCACCTCTGGGTCTACTTCAGGGTCTGCTTCAGGTCAGATCCTAGGAACATGGTGTTCATCCCATGAGCCACAGACAAGAGCCCAGGACCAGATGACAGGGGACAGAGCCTCTGTCTGACCACTGATCATCCCCCGGCAGAGCACAGTGCAGTGAACTTAAAACACCGAGGACGCATCTTTTCTGACTGGAAGGAAGGAAGCAAGAGTGTTTAACAGACCTCGAAGTCGGCATCAGCCTTAACTTCTGCATCAGCTCCTGCTCTAAGAACAGATACTCAATCATCAATAAGGAAGATCTTTAACTTCTTAAAGAATAAGTCACTTGTCTAAAGTGCTAGACATTCCTTGCAAGTTTTTTTTTTTAATTTGCAAGTAAACACATATCCATCCTTGAAATTCAAAAGGCCCCAAACCCAAAATGCACAAGTCCTCACAAACACAACCACGACAGCTGTGTTTCTCATAATGGGAAACTACGTGAACACAAACGAAGACAAACACCACACGTGGTTCTAGTAGCGCAAATGAAACCAAACTACGTAACTATTAACACGTAAAACGCCCACCCTACAGCTGAAACCTCCTTTAAGGCTCTGGCAGGCACGTTTCAAGCTCAATAAAGGTGCCTCCTGCCACGAGGGCAGCCAGGAACATGCGAGTCGAACACAATCCCAAGGGAACAAAGCGTGTGGAGCCCAGCGTTTCAGCGGCCCTGAATAATACCCCACCTGTCGTTAGGTCAAACGATTTGGCCCACTTCCATAAAGGAACAAAAGACACTTTTGTTGCAGTCGGGGAAGCTGTTTGAAGGTTAGAAGTACTCTGAGTGGTTAGAAAAGAGCCAGCAATAAATAAACCTTGTTTCTGCCCCTCAGGTTACTGCTCAGAAATAGCTATGAATTAACAGATGTTACCAGCTGAGCTACATACCCAGATGATAGACGAATTGAGTGATATAAATAGGGACCTACAAATAAAGATATGGAGAATGAATAATTAACGACAGACCATGTGGAAAAGCGATCTCACGAATTTAGAACGTCAACAAATAGCACCTAATGAAATGGTTTTCAAAACACAAAGAGGAGATCTCATATTTTCCATCACCTGAAAAGTAGATCTGGTCACAAATTATGTTTTTGCACATCAAACGGATGCTAAAAGGTAACTCAAGCTCAGGGAACCTCTAGAGCAGTCTACATCTTTAAACATTATCAGTTAACAATCACAATCGTATACCTGTAATTATTGTATTTTTCAGTTTGTCAAAATTGAGTCAAAGTATTTTGGAAGGAGGATAAAAGGTAGCAAGGCTGAGAGATGAAAAGAAACAGGCAGAGGAGAAGCTGATGTTCCTCCAGATGTCAAGTCTGTCTTCCTCTTTCCTGGGCCCGGGTCGCCTGCTCCCATGCCGCCCGCTGGCACCTCTTCTGGCCCCATTCCCCCTTTCCCGCCGGGGGGTCCTAGGGGTCCAGCCCCGGCGCTGGCACACCAGGGGCGGAGGCTCCGCGCTGGGTAGTGCAGCTGGCATGAAAGCAGGGGCTCAGGCCTCCCCAGCTTCCAGGAAGGGCAGGCAACTCCACGGTGGGCTGTCCTTCGGGAGCCCCAGGGCACGCCACTTGCAGGGCACCCTCGCTGGAGGAGGAGGCCTTCGAAGCACTGCACTCACATTCCTATAAACCTCACAACAACCCTCGGGAGGCCATACCACTGTTACTTCTGTGTACGGATTAGGAGACAGGCACGCAGAGATCAGGGACTCGTTAAAAATCACAAATGCTGTGGTATAAACCATCTGTGAGAAGTCTTCTGATACCTACTGAATTACTGAAGGACATGGAGGTGGCAGGACATGTCACCCCAAAATATGCCACTTTGGCTCAAGGATTATTTTGAGCCAAAGGTACTGGAAGAACAGCAGAAGAAGGGAGGGTACCCTGACCTCTACCTTCTGTCCTGGGAGCAGGAAGGAAACCCCCACGTGAAAGATGCCCTCACGATGCCCAAGGGCAGACACTGTGGCCCGCAGATGACTGGGTGGAGGCCGAGGGCTGGGGACGCAGCCCAGGGGCCGCCGCTCCCCACGTGCTCCGGCTGCATCTCCACCACGTGTCTCTGCTCACCCTGTGTGTGAACCCGGGCCTCGCATGTCTCTAGGTCTGCAGGGCCTGCGGGGCCCCCAGGACAGGCCCCCGTCTGCACACTGTCCTCCTGTTCGTCTGTCTGTGTCAGCTTAACTCTCAAGCCCAGCTCCCACCCTGAGGGGGTGGAGTCCTGCCTTCCCTACAGTGCAAATCTCATAATAAATGGATGACAGGAAAGCAAACCAAATTCAAAATAGTAAAATTCTAAATTCATGAAGAATCCAGGCCCTTGAAGAGAAGACAGCTGTGGGGCTCTCATGTCTCTGGGTTTCTGAGCGGGCCAGGAAACCAAGCAATCAAACAATTCAAATAGCTTCTGGATCAAAATAAGGAAGAGAAAATGTAACATCTGACATACACGATGATATAAATTTCCACCTCCAGGAAAGCAGAGAAATGACTTGAGAGCAGTTAAGCTGTTAATGTGTTCAAGACCAGAGAAGTCGGGTCTCTTCAGGGTGGTGTAAAAAATCTAAAGGGCTAAAGAGAGGTCAGGCCACCCAAGGCGAGGAATCCTTGCCGGATCAGGGCGGTGTCTGCACTCGGGGCGCTCAGCGGCCAGCCTGCCTGAGCAGAAGGACAGGGTGCCCAGGGGAGGGCGGGCACCTGGAGAAGGACGAGGAGTGGGCAAGGCGGCCCCGGGACCTGGTGCACACCGGGCGAGGGAGGAGGAAAGACTTGGGTTTAAAAGAGAAAAGTTCTTCTCTGCTTCTCCAGAATTAAGACTTGTAAGTGTCCCATGCACGTCTCAATTTAACACACACACAAATTCTCCAAGATAAAAAAGGGCTCAGCTGGTAAAGAATCCGCCTGCAATGCAGGAGACCCTGGCTTGATTCCTGGGTCAGGAAGATCCCCTGGAGAAGGGATAGGCTACCGACTCCAGTATTCTTGGGCTTCCCTGGTGGCTCAGCTGGTAAATAATCCGCCTGCCTGCAATACGGGAGACCTGGGTTTGATCCCTGGGTTGGGAAGATCCCCTGGAGAAGGGAAAGGCTACCCACTCTAGTATTCTGGCCGGGAGAATTCCATGAACTAGTTCATGGGGTCCCAAAGAATCGGACACAACTGAGAGACTTTCACTTTCACAATATCAGGGACTGTATGTAGAGTCGAAAGCCTGTAACTAGAAAAGTCTATCATATTGTAGATTGCACCTCCCTCGAAACACCAGTGGCCTCCACAGTCTAGGCACTGAAGAATGTTTGATGAGAAATGTATCTACTCTGTTCACCTGGGACAGGAAGCTCAGATTCTACCTCGTTAAGCACGTGACTTACAGCACTCACAGTGTGACACTGTAACCACTGTACTCACAGCACGAACAACGCGCTGCAGCCGCTCAAGCCAGGCCCGCAGAAGGCACAGGGGCGCGAGGGCGCGGCTGCAGCCGGGAGCCAAGATGACGCGGGAGGGCCTCTCCCGCCACGTCGTCTCCGAAGAGGCGGTCGCTGTGTGAGTGAAAGCATATTTGCCGTCAGCAGGCAGCAGGCAGTGTCCCCGGCCACCACCTCACGCTGCTCGGAAACAGGCTCAAGGCTCAGCAAGTTAATCTGGAAAGGCGTGGCTCTGGCGCTGTTACCCACAATCAAGCAGAGGCAGTCTTTATACCTGACGCTGATTCTACTGCCATAAAGCTAAGAGATTCTACAGAGAAATGGAAAGTAAAGAAAAAGTATCGTACCTGCAGGCATCTTTGTTTATTTCCAGCCCTTTTGGCACAAGCGCCGACATCATCATGGTGCGTCTCAAGTGCTATATCCTTTTCCATCATCGTCTTGTGTTACAGAAAACTACAGCATCCAAGACCACATCTGGGCACTCACATGGGGAGGTCCCACACCCCACGCCCCACACTGGCTGCGGGGAT
>NW_011494893.1:1159097-1159833 GCF_000754665.1 Bison bison bison
GGGAGCCGGTCACACAGACTGCCTGCCTGCCAAGTCCCGGGACGGGGCCGGATGGATGCTGAGACCCCAGGGGAGGAGGCTGGTCCACGGCCCAGGCCTCATGTCCAGACGTCCGCCCAGGGCCCATGTGGAGACACTGCTGGGGACCCAGGAGCACAGGACGCGTGGTCCAGCCTGCATCCTGGACCGTGTTTGTGCTGTGCATGAAGCTGAGGGGCATTTTCTCAGAATAATGCATTTAAAGATACAAAGAAAACTACAATTACAAAAGTAAAATTACAAAGGAAACAAGTTCCGTATGATAAGGTAACATATGTCCTTGGTTTAGGACCTAGCGTTGTGATGAAGGAAGACACTAATGTGGAGGCTGGAAAGATAATAAACTAAAATCATAAAATATAATGATTTGATATAATAATCATAAATTAATCATAAATAAATAAAATAAAATAACCCAAATCACATTTTTATATATGCTCATAGACATCGTTAACACTATGGCCCCTCTAAAGAGGCTAATGGAGGGAAGGCCAGGCCAGGCCAGAAGTCAGACACCTCAGAGGCTGCTCCGAGGTCTCCCCAGGATCCCCCCATCCGAGGTCTCCCTGGGCGCCCCCATCAGAGGCGTCCATGGCCCCCCATCCGAGGTCTCCCTGGGCCCCCCATCTGAGGCGTCCATGGCCCCCCATCCGAGGCGTCCATGGCCCCCCATCCGAGGTCTCCCTGGGCGCCCCCA
>NW_011494893.1:1160252-1171424 GCF_000754665.1 Bison bison bison
GCAGGCAGATCCAAACCTCACGGACACACCGTGGCAGCCTCAGCACCGACCCTCTCATTCACATCGCCCAGGACCACACATCACCTTCCTCTAAACAGCTCCCTCGGCCACAGACAACAGACGCCTGCCAAGCGGGGACCAAGCTCCCTGTCTTCTCCAGCACCTTCCTGCATCCTGTCGCACACAGCTGCCCTTCAGCGCCTGTCTTTCCAGCAAGTGCAACCAAGTAAGCCCACTCCCAGGAGCTAACTGGGCCCACACCCTCACTCCATCACCTGCAACAGAGACTGCTGAAACAGCCCTCGGGGGCTCGGGGCTCCTCTGCTCTTGCGTCCTTTCCGGCCCCGGCAAGCCGACCTTCACTCGGAAATCCCAAGGAGCCCTTATTCCTTCAGCACAAGCGCAGGAGAAGCAGACCTGAGTGTCTTTCTATCAGCTCATCTGCTCTGAGCACAAAAACAGGCTGTGTTCCTTTACACCTGACACGGCTGCCGCAAACGTGAAAGGAGCTCACTAAATGCTGGAAGGGCAGACAGACACGGAAGGAGATGTGGAGACGGAAGACGGGCCAGAGGCTGGGTCCCCAGCAAGGGTAAGCACTCTGTGATCCTTTAGGGCAAAACTGGAGGCTGAAAAAGCCGTGAAAGACAGGCTACTTCACGTAAAAAGAGAGAGAAGGCACTAAAGCTCTGAACTCTCAAACCCTAAACCCCCATCCAGCCACCTACGGCTGCCATGTTATACCTTCCAAGACAGCAGAAGGGCAGACGACACAGGAAGACTGGATGCCAGCCCTCACACGCCCCCACTGAGCTGTCTATGCCAAGTTTTGACTTTGAATGTGACCCCGGACAGGTCACACCGCACACCCAGGCCTGGGGTTCCTAGCCTCTAACTGTGAACACTACCGTTTAAGTCCTTCCAAGGAAGAAGGAGCAAAAAAGATGGGAAAGCCCTCTGTCGGCGTGTGGATCGCCTCCTCACTGATGCGCAGCCCATCCCTGGGCCAGGGCAGGTATGCCAGGGGGCTGGGGCACGAGCAGGGTGTGTTTGGCCAGGAACATATTTCACAAGTTTCATTTGTCCTTTACACAACAGGAAACGCATGCCATAGGACAAAGCTGGTATTAATTTACTTAAAAAAACAACTTACTCTGTTTCTACAATTTAGATGCCCTAAAATGTCTAAGATCTGAAAGGATAGGGGAGGCCTCCTTTCTCCAAATCAACACACTCCCCAGGTTCCAAGAGCTGCTCTTTAGGACACAGATGAGAAAAGGCAAGGAGATCCAACCAGTCTATCCTAAAGGAGATCAGTCCTGGGTGTTCATTGGAAAGACTGATGTTGAAACTGAAACTCCAATACTTTGGCCACCTGATGCGAAGAGCTGACTCATCTGAAAAGACCCTGATGCTGGGAAAGATTGAGGGCAGGAAGAGAAGGGGACGACAGAGGATGAGATGGTTGGATGGCATCACCGGCTCAATGGTCATGGGTTTGGGTAGACTCTAGCAGTTGGTGATGGACAGGGAGGCCTGGCGTGCTGCGGTTCATGGGGTCGCAAAGAGTCAGACACGACTGAGCGACTGAACTGAACTGAGAAAAGGCAGGGCATTGGGAGGCTCTGGAATGCTCTCCCCTTTTATTTTCTATTTTTCAATGGAACCCACTGAATGTGGTGGCACTTCTGCTGCAAAAGAGGCTGGAATCTCAGTTCTCTCAAAGCTGCTGCTGCTGCTTTTGGTCACTCAGCTGTGCCTGAGTCTCCGCAGCTCCATGGACAGCAGCCCACCAGGCTCCTCTGTCCGTGGGATTCTCCAGGCAAGAACACTGGAGTGGGTTGCCACTTTATTCTCCAGGGGATCTTCCCAACCCAGGGATTGAACCTGTGCCTCCTGCATTGACAGGCGGATTCTTTACCACTGAGCCGCCTGGGAAGCCCTCTCTCAAAGCTACTAGACACATAAACTGTAGATTCTTGATTCACAGCAGTAGGGACTGGACTGTGGGAGTTGGGGCTTTGATTCTGAGTGACCAATTCTTGCAAACTCAAGTTTAAGGAAAGATACTGGAAGTCATCCAAAATCAATCTTCTCTCAATTTCATTATTTCAGGACAAGCAGTGGAGCCTTCGCACCGTACGGAACAAAATCAATAAAAGCCAAGAACAACAGGCTACACTCTTTGGAGATCATCTCGTCAAGACTCCGCGGAGGCAAACACAATGAGGGATCTGTGAGCTGCTAGAATAACACCATTTTCACTTTGTTATTCACAGGGCCCTAATCTGAACCCCATCTTCCTGTTTCAAATGCCGTTTCAATATTTGAAATCTCCACAGCTGGTAAAATCACAAACACATCTGTGAATTTCTATCCCCCTAAATCAGATGAGCAAGTGGCCTTCCTCTGTCTCAGGTTCAGATATTCTGCATTAACATACTGCTTTCTTTCTGCGTGTATTTTTTGTGTCCATCTGAGGCTCAGTGACCCTTCCCTGGAAACATCAGCTCTCGGTGTTGTGTTCAGCATTGGAATGTTTACATTAGACAGTCAGTGCAGAGGGGAAACGAACACAGCTCCCACCTGCCTCGCCTCCTGGGAGCTCTGCAGGGGCCACCCCTGTGCTGACCACAGAGCATCCAGGGGACAGCTCTGGGCCGGCGGGGAGGCACCTTTCTAAACATATTTGGTTGTCTCCATCATCCGGCATCCCGGGGAGGGGGTGCCGGCTCAGGGTACGGAGAAGTCACCAGCGGTCACAAGGCGCATGGAGAAGAGCACGGTCAGTTCCGCAGAGACTGTGTCCCCACGGACGCCCAGCCAAGGACAAGACACGCTCACCTTCAGGAAGTAAAGAGCGCAGAAATGACTGCACTGGGGACCTGCAGTCACCCTTCACTCCCGACGCCTAAATAGTGCCTTTTTCAGAACAAAGGTGGTCGGGACGCCCCCTGACCTCCGGGCCCACTGTCTGGTCCCGACCCAGACGGTGTTTCGGGCTTGTGCAGCACGACGGGACGCCTCAGGCTTCTCTGCGGTTTGTTTAGTGACCTTTAAAATGCGGCAAATTCCGCACAGAATAGTAGGGAAAAGGAGACGGGCTTTGGGTCATCGGAGGCCAATCAGAATGCCATCGGCTGGGCACATAACCTTTGGTGAGTTACTGGGTTGAACAATCTCATGAGGCTGACTCTTCAACTGTTTGGAGGCTACAAAATGGCAACTTCACACACGACGAGACTAAAGCACAGCAGCCTCCATTTTCAGCAAAGCTGAGCTGACTCCCGGGCTGTGTGGGAGCAGCCCCGCAGCCTCGAGGAGCCGCCTCAGTGTCCTCGCTGGAGCTCTGTTTACAGGCCTGACGAGGCCCAGCGCCGCTCACCCGGCCCCAGGCCCCAGGCCCCGCGCGGCCGCCCCTCATTCTGCTGGGACCGCAGCGCGTCACTACCAAAAACTCACTGGCGTTTCTAGTCAAAAATCATAAAATCGATTCTGCGTGTTCACTTTAAAGTCCTAACACCGGTGGGGCTGAGGGCAGCCCATCCAGTGTTTTCCAAACAGGGGTGAGGATGCAGGGTCCTGGAGTCAGTCCACAACACACGCAAGGAGCACATTGAACCCCGTGAGGACACACGCCACTCTGCACCACGTGCGCTCAGCACACACACACGCACACACACGCACGTGTGCACCAGGATTTTTCACAAGAATACTTCTCACTGTGCCCTTGAGTGGACAAAAAGGTTTAAAAACACTGATCTGACATAATAGCCTTAGTTGACAGATACTACAATTGAGCCCCAAAAGATGAAAAGACTTACCCACAATTACACAGCCCGTTGCTGGCAGGTATTCAACCTTAACTGTTCTTTATGTCTTAAAAAACAAAAATCTTCATTTTCTGGAGACATGTTAAATAACATGGGCAAAAAGACAAGAGGTGTAACAACTATTTAGGAAGTAACAATTGAATCAGAAACACTCAGTCCGAAATGCCAGTTCAGAGGGCGCCTGCTACCCCTCTGACATGGCGGTGACTCTGAGAGGTCAGGGGTCGAAGGTCGCATGGGTGCTCAGAAAGCAGGCTTGCCTGAACGGACGGCAAGGTCTCCCTTTCGAATCCATCTTCACGCTCTGAGGGTTCTTAAATGTAACTGCCGTCTATCAGGCAAGCCCCTCATCAAGTAATTTTAAAATTATGGTGTATTTATCATCTGCCAGTGATTCCTGACAGATACACCACTTGGAGGTCTATTTTCACCAAAACATCCCAGTTAATTGGGGGGCAGGCCTTTCAGTGTCCCACATTAACAGAAATTATTTCCACTTGAAGAGAAAGTAACAACTAATGCTAAAATAAACAGTATTCAAGATACTATGAATCATAAGTCAGTTGGTCAAAATTATATGTCTCAAGGACAGTTCTGGGTAGAGAAAACCAAACTAAAAAGCATTTTATCAAATGCCCACTATATGTGAAACACAGTGCTAGACTGTGTTTCAGGCGAATGCAGGTAACTTACTCTTCCAGATTAAGTCTCTGGAGGATGCAAGTTACTCTCGATCTCCTCAGCCTCCCCCTCCTTCCTCGTGGGTTCTCTCCACAGAAGCGGCTCCACCCGAGTGTAGAGGGCCCTGCACCTGTGGGTCTTGCAGGTCCGAGGGAAGGGAGATATCTTCTAAATCACACTGACCGTGACAGACGAGCGAACCAGGGGCAGCTCTGCAAATACCCACTGGGAGTGAGCCAGGGGCCGAGCGCTGGAGAAGCTGCTTATTTGTTCAAGTGGCAGATGGAGACCTAATTTCCAGCATCTAAAATTATTACCAGATCTTAGTTGATGACCCGTCATTTCACAGCAAGTAGCTGTAATAAAATAATCCAAATAAAATTCTTGAATTCAACTTTCCAGAAGTAAGAGTACAGGCTTACACGTAGATTGTACCTATTACATGGAGAACAGGTCAGTGGCCATCCCCTTCATCAGAGACTGTCTAAAGGGACTAAAGTGAGAGAACCAGCCTGGCAATTAGTCCTATGGGAGCATAACCAAATTCAGGAGTCAACACAAAGTCTAGCTGCTGCTGCTGCTAAGTTGCTTCAGTCGTGTCCGACTCTGTGCGACCCCATAGCCCGCAGCCCACCAGGCTCCCCAGTCCCTGGGATTCTCCAGGCAAGAACACTGGAGTGGCTTGCCATTTCCTTCTCCAATGCATGAAAGTGAAAAGTGAAAGTCAAGTCGCTCAGTCATTTCCGACTCTTAGCAACGCCATGGTCTGCAGCCTACCAGGCTCCTCCGTCCATGGGATTTTCCAGGAAAGAGTACTGGAGTGGGGTGCCATTGCCTTCTCCGACAAAGTCTAGCAGCCCTGGTCATTTTTCAAGATTTTACCAGTTTCTCCAGGTAAGCCACCGAAGCCTGGGAAACACCCTGAACTAGCCCATCCACACCTGGAAATGTTTGCTGCTTCTTTTTTTTTTTTGTTTGTTTGCTGCTTCTACAACCATGATTCACCAGTCGGGGGAGCCTTTAGGAAAGTACTCTCTCTTCCTTGGAAAAACCAAAACACCTTTTCCTTGCCTTAGACAAGCCCAAGCCCACCCCACGTCCCACCTTTCCCTCTCCTTGTCGCCCCAGGGTCTGTAACAGGTTCATTCCATGTTCATTCCTCGCTTACTTCTTTTTTTTCACTACAGCTCTTCAGTCTCCTGACTCAATCAAGCTTGCTTTCTCACCAACTCAAGTAAAGAAGTGAAGGCCGATGTCCTCAGTCCAAGAGGAGAGGCCGGTGCCTGCGCACCTGCAGCTGTACCTGCGTCTTCAGCGGCCGCAGCCTCTCACTCCTGACCTCTCACTCCTGACCCTCTCACTCCTGACCCTCTCACTCCTGACCTCTCACTCCTGACCTCTCCTGGTGTTTTACATGCCAGTCTCATCAGAAGAAAAAATATCTACCGTGAAATTCAGTCATCTAAGGAAATATTCGAATCCAGGACCTGCTCTACCTAGCCAGGTGTGGTTGATCCATGTGGGTGAGAACCGGCCGGCTTTCTCTTCTTGCAGCGTTGACCGCTGGGGTCACCCCGCTGGCGGAATCTAGAACCACCTGTGCCGGCTGCTTCGCCAGCAGTTCTGGGTCTTGAGGCGACCGCTCTGTCCATCTGAGCACCAGCCTTCCCTCCGAGTCACAGAATCTACGAAACCCTTCCCATCCCTCTAGGAGAAGCCACACTTCTTTGATTCTAAGACACAGTTCAAAGAAGCACAAAAACAGTCACGCTCCACACCCCTCGGTTCGCACCATCCTGACACAATGGGCACCCCTCCCTCAGGGGGCGGGCGGCGTCTCCACCGAGGCCTCCAGAAACAGGCAGCCAGAAAAGCAGGGGTGCCCCTCAAAGCCACGCCCCACAGCCCCCTGGGGCTCCAGCCAGGAGCGGGTGGGGCTGCCGCCCAGCGCCGACATGCTTCTCCATTACTACCACAGGCGTTTTGCAGAGAGCTGTCGATGGCCGGTGCATCAGTTCCGTGGGCTTCACTGCCCTCCAGGCCGCGGGCTGGCCGAGAGCCACAGAGCGGCGCGGCGGGCCTTCCGGGCCCTTCTGGTTGAGGCTGTGAGAGGTGGGCTTTGACAGGAGCCCTCTCCTAACTGTACTGGTTCTCCTTTCAGGACCTTATTGTTGCCAGGTGCTCGCTGCTGTCTCGAGCAATAAAAAAGCCCTGAAATATCTGTATCCATCTTTCGTGGACTCGGGAGTTTCCATGAGAGAAATCACTTGGAAAATTACAATACTGCTCCAAATAAAATATTAACATAAAAACCCTGTTGAAATGTTGAGCTAAAATACCAAGATGTGATTTATGAGGATCTGAGGGCCCCGGCCCCACAAAAGCTTTTCCACCCCTGCAAGCCCATGTCTGGGACAGTTCCCACAGCCCCGCGGGCACGGGATGCCCGGGCGCTCGGACAGCACGGGTCAGGGCAAAGATGGAAGGGCAGTCTCTCACTCCATCCTGAACAGGGGTGCATTTAATAACCAAGAGCCAATCATCACACTTGTATCTATAGACATTTAACTTCTTTCTTCCTTCTGCATGAAAAATAGAGACACTTCTTCCCTCCTTACATCATCCTCATTCTAGATGGACTTCCTCCAGTCGAAGGGCTTGGCCTTGCCACTACGACCAGTTACCAGAAGTAATCATTACCTACAGGAGGGGCAGGCAGAGCAGCACTGGTGGAATAAATCATCTTTCAGTAACCGTCTCTCAAACTTAACCCCAGTGGAAATCTCACTAAGAACTTGCCTTCGGGCCCATCATTTCCCCTTCGCTTTTCAGATTTAAGGACAGATGTTGGATCCTCGCTACCTGGAGTCCGCAGGCACTCAGTAAACGCTGCACCAGCACTTAGCCACCGTAGCATCCCTGGGTTCCCACCACGACTGCCTCTCCTCTGGAACGGAAAACAAGCTCAGTGTCGTGAACTTTTAATGATCCCAAGAGCTATCACAGTTTGACTCTTTGTTCTAAAATATTATCAGCATCAAAGAAGCTGCTATTTTTGCCAACATTTTAGATTGAGTGAAGTCTCTATAATCAGGTAGATTATCTACGTCACCCAAGTTTTGGGTCCTAAGAGTCTCGTTGGCATTTCTGCATGGAATCTGTTGACATATTTTGTTTACACAAGTAAGATCTTTGTTTTTCCTCACCCCACGAGAGCTGAAGAAGGAACTTTGGACATAACAATTAATTCAGTGTTTATCTACTTTACTTGTCTGCAAAGTAATATAATACATTCATACACTGGAATGGAGGAAAGAGAGGTGGTTAAAAAGGTCAAAAGGCGAAATAGAAGCTATTCAATATAATAAAACATTGTGACATGGAGTATTAATTTTACAGATGAAAATGCTTTGGAAGAAAAAGGCCAAGTGTCTTGCCAAGGTTACAAGGCCAAATTAGTGATTGCAGCAGGGGTCACAGTTAAAAAAAAAAAAAAAAAAAACCTGCAGTCAAGAGCAGAAGGTGGGAGTGTGGTGTTTAGTTGAAGTTTCTAGAAGTGAACCAAGTACCTCATCTGCAACAAGAAAGTCTGGCTGTAGGTGAGCTTTTCTGCACAAACGGCAGTAACAAGGATCCGCGCTGCCTGCACTGCAAGGTCAGCTCAAAGATAAAGGCGGCGGAAAACCCACGGGAAATGTCCTGCAAACCCAAGAGCTCCAGTGTGGGCAGTGTCTCCCCAACCTGCCCCCCTCCCCTCCTGCCTAACAGCTCAGGACTTCTTTCAGCAAAGCTGTCACAGGCTTTCTCACAGCCCAGATTCACCGGGTGAGCGTTCACTAGACAACTGCGCGCATAAACCTCTCTGTGAACAGCCACTGACAAGAGCAAAACAAGAGACCTCTCCCCCTTCAGAGAGCATCCAGGTTAGCCTGAGCCCCTAGCACGCGAGGCATCCTGGAAACAGAGGGCGCTCTCAGCAGGGCCCTGGCTCTCCAGACAGTGAAGGATGGACTAGCTGAGGCCAGACCAGGGGGAAATCAGGTGGAAGCTCCACTCAGACACACCTAAGGATTTCAAAAAGGAACCTAATTAGCCCGAACTCAGTTTACCATTGAATTTGGGAAGAAAAAAACAAAACTGAAGCCAACGAGAAGACTCTAAGCGCAGACTGTGAGTGCGATGGTAAGGACGAGCCTGCCTGGAGCAACAGGCGCAAAAGCGGGTCAGAGAGTGGGGTCCGGGGGGCTCTGAGCCAGGAGGGGGCGAGGCTGGGAGGGGGCGAGAAGGGGCGCAGAGAACAGAGAGCGGCAGGGAGAAGCGTGCACGGGGCAGAGAGAGGACGGTCGCGGGGGAAGCGCTGCTCCCGGTGCCTGGTCATTTCGCAGCGCGTGCTGCTCATTGCCTTTGTAAAGCCGTTTGTGGTACTTCCCCCAGAGAGGAATTTTATCAGCCTCTGTGACGAGCCTAAGGGTTCTGCACACGTGCGTATTCCTAAAGCCAGACTCCGGGCTTACAGCTTTCTAGATGTGATGTGACTTTGGGTGACAGCTTGTTCGAGGGGCCCCCTGGGGTGACACCTTCTCAGGAATTTCCCTCCACTCGCCTCTGCTGAGACCAACCTTCCTGGGGAAGTCGCTGGAGGTGGAGCCAGGGTTTCTGTCTGATTCATCCCAAGCCTGGTGCTGCAGCCGTTAGGTCTCCATCTTTCTCATCACACGAGACCTCAGAACGACGCTTCTGTTGGCCAAACAGGCAAGCACTTCCAGGATTAAAGCAGCATGAGTGTGTGGTTACACCCCTGCTTTTCCGATAACCGCTTATGATCTTATTCACTCAAGTTATTTTCAGGAGACTTAAGATATTCTTTACCCTGCATTTTTAGTTGTTTTCCATAGAAGATTTGATCCAAGTAATCTAGCCTACAATATCCCTGGATATAGAACAAAACAATAAATTCAAATCTCCATACACGGGAAGTATTGTAGTAAACTAGGAAATTATCTGGCCCCAAATCTCCTGGCAATAAGTATAAAAAGTTTCTATACTTAGAGAAAAAAAAAAGTATTTACAAAACTGAGATTAATGTATTTACTTGATACTTATAAACAAAGTTATTTACCACCGAAAAACAAATGATTTTATTAGGCCAGGCACCAGCAAATACATAGAAAATATTCCTAATGATATACATCCCCAAGATCAACACATCTCTTAAAATTTCAAAGCAGCATTCAGCCCAGATAAACAAGAATAGACTTTTTTAAAGTCCTAAGTTTATGAAATGGCCTGTTGTGCATGGCTTTCCAGGATTTCAGTCACAAGCTAGAACAACAAAACCAAAAAACCTTGTTTCTTTATTTTAATTATAATGGCATAAAACCCCAAACTTTGTGGAATAGCATTTTGATTTATACTGATACTGGTTCAAATTAAAACACATATTTTAAAATGTTTGAACTCTTACTATGCTTATAACAGCATAAAATAATTTGAACAAGTCCTCTACAACCAAAGTGGAATATGTACTTTAGAGTATCAAAGAAGGATTTAGCTGAAGTTTCAAGGTCTCATCACTTGTTAGTTCAGACTATCAGCCTAACAGAACTGAAAGGAAAAATGACACTAAGTTCATTATGTGATTTAAGAATAAAGCTCTGCCATGATAAATATTTGGAAATTCCAAGCCTTCATAAAAGCACACTCTGTGCACAGCCCCTGCAGCCATCCCTTCAGGGTGTGCACTGTGAACCGCCCGGGGGATTTATCTCATTTCATTCTCGCGCTGCTCTGCACTTCTGAGTTGCCAGCTAAATTGCTTCTCGGTTTACAGTACAGGAGGCTTCATCGTGTTTAGTCAGAATTGCTTACTTTTAAAGTACGCTGATAGGGAGCCCAACGTGGTCTGAAATGGCCTCACCAGATGTTTGGATGGATGAGGAAACAACACATCTCAAAAGGTGACCCCCAAATACCATTAACTACATAATATGTCCCCATACATTAAATAAGTTCAAGTGATCAGAACACATTAAAATATTTTCAGGGGAACTGAACCTGGTTGGCTCTTATATGTTTCCATTGCTAGGTATTTAATTTCTATTCACGTTTTCATTTTCCGTGTCCCCCTCCCCTCCTTTCAGGATCCCCATCACTGTCAAGTCATAATGAGCGTAAGTACGGTCGAGTCCACTTGACACGACTATAACGGACAGCTGACAGGCTGAGCAAAACAGCCTTCACAATCTTGGTCGGATAAACGCAAGTTTAGTCACTAGATCAAAGACAACTGTAGACTCATCTCTTTCCACACCACTGGGGCCACAGCCTAGTATGAAAACTTCAAGCATTTATCTGAGGAAGGACCAAGGCAGGTGGGAGAGGCTGGGCAGTTGAGAATCAGGACCTGGGACCTTGAGTGCAACAGGAAGCACAGCTCCAGGAGGCGGGCTGTGGGCCCGAGGGGCGGCAGGAAGGCTGAGCCGGTTTGGGGTGGGGGCTCTGCGGGCAATAAACGCCCTTTCCCAACTAAGAGAGGAGACACGTAAGGTAACCTTTTGTGCATTTCCCAAGGGAGACAGCAGAAACAACACTGTAAAACCTGCCATGGAGGAAGATAAGATCCTCAGACAGAGCAGCCTGAGGGCGAGGGGGGCTAGTG
>NW_011494893.1:1171562-1186333 GCF_000754665.1 Bison bison bison
GGTCACGCCTTGGCTGCACCGCAAGCGCCTAAACCAGGTTCCCAGTTGCCCGCCTGCCCGGCACCCCCGCCGTGGTCACGCCTTGGCTGGCACTGCCGGCTCTGAACCCGCACCCTTCTCTGACTACCTGGCAGAATCCGGCTTCAATCTTCCTCGCTCAGATGTAGCCCCCTTTCTGCGACTTCCCCTGACACCACCCTTTCCTCCAGACAGCCCTCAACCTCAGAGAGCACGCACACCGCTGGTCCTTCTGCTGCAGTGACCACTTACACTGAGGTGTGGGGCAGGAGAGGGGCTCTGCGTGACTCTCTTTAATTCTCCAGGTACCCGGGCAGGACCCAGGCTGGGCTCAGCACCATCATCTTGTTGGCAACAGGTATGTTTTGAAATGCAGAGAAGAGTCAAGTACCACACGCAGAGTCAGGCTAGGCGGCCTTTTAGACCCTGCGTCGAGGTTTGTAGGAAACTTGGAGATAAGCTCACAGCCTCTTGCCAGCGAACAGAGAAGATGCTCGCCCACAGGTACCCACATCAGAGAGCAGCAAAGAAAGAGATTCTGCAAACATGCCCATGAAACACAGAGGGGCTCAGGGCCTGGAGTGCTCTTCCAGAGAGCAAAAACAAACAGCTCATCCAGAACTCCACAGGTAGAAGCTGGGCACATTAGACACTCCAGAAAAAAAGAACAACTGTTAACTTACTGGCAACATAAATGATGATCTAAATACAGCAGAAGGCCTGATAGATAAGCAGAGATCTGGAGGCTGTCAGGAAATATACAGAGCTGTGTGTATTAAGCCAATCATAATGGTTATATAACTTTACAGAATAAAAATTATTCATTATTCCATTTTCTGGGCTGTACTTGCCCATCAGAATATGGCAAAACTATAAAAATATGACAAAGCAAGAAATCTGTAGTCTCACCACCAACTAAGCTTACAGGGTTACCAGGCTTTCCAGATGTAACTAAATGAACTGAGAGTCAAGTTCAAGCACATTTCACCTCTGCCAGTCCTGTCGGGCATTTTGAAATCTCTATTTTAAACAGAAGATAGGTCAACATTTTTTCATATTTAAAAGAAGACAAAAAAGAAAAAAATCCACTTGAAAAAAATACAAATAAACAGACCAAAAACCTGTTTTTTGCATTACATGCTCTACTTTTTATAAAATAAGAAAGAAAATGATAAGAAGACAAAATCATAGATTTGTCTTAAAACATAATGTCCAAGGCATTTCATACAGTCAGCACAGATTCAACTAATCCCCCAGAGAGGAGAGTAGTTAACGACTCTAATAGCACATTATTAGAGACATCAGGGAACAGACCCAAGCAAATGAGAAAAATGCATGAGGGCGCGCTTTAATTATAATGTTCCATTAAATGTAAAGTTAAAAGTCATTCTGTGTGAGCCTTCAAACTGAAAGACATGCAAGATTACACAGCTATTGAAGTGATGCTTATTATTCTAAAAAGAATCATTTTATAAAATTTTATTTCTAAAAATGACACAAAGTTGAATGCATATTACAAGTCCATGGAATTCAACAGGCTAGAAAGGAAAACATTAAAAACAAAAGTAAAATATAGGTTCCGGTGTTAAGATTTTAAAGAATTTTTTTTTTAATTTTCCAAATTTGCTCTTATTTTGCTGCCTTTGTAATTTAAAAACAGAATTTCATTAAAAAATTTTCAAAGACCTGATATAATGGAAAAATAGTGCTTACGGTAGAAGGCACTTCTCAAGAAACAGATTTGTGCTAATGCCCAACAGTCTTCTGGCCTAAATAAAGTCTTCACGATCCTCTTGTCATTAGGATGATGAAAGGCTGGCCCTGTGAGAAAACAGGGAGATCCTGAACTGCCTGCCCTCCCAGGGGGCTAAAGGCCAACACAGATGCTCAGCTGCAGGGATCCTCCTGCTGGACGCATCAAAGCTCTGCTCCACGTACCAGTCAGGGAGTGGACACAGGCTTGGAAACATGCAGAGTGCATCCACAGTGCTAATGCTGGAGGCTCCAGCGGTATCACAGAAGAAAACTTTCAAGTTGTTAAATCATGGCAGACAAAATATTCACTGAGATCTGTAAGATGTAAACTTAAATCCAAAGTCTCCCAGGAGTCTCAAGTCCAACTACGAAATTATAAAAGCAAGGCAGGGACTTCCCTGGTGGTCCAGTGGCTAAGCCTCCACATCCCCAATGCAGGGGGATCTGGGTTCAATCCCTGGTCCGGGAATTAGATCACGCATGCCACAACTAAGACCACATGCAGCCAAATAAACCGATAAAGGGGCTTCCCTGGTGGCTCGCGGTGAAGGACCCGCCCGCCATTCAGGAGACATGGGCCCTGGCGGCTCGCGGTGAAGGACCCGCCTGCCAATGCAGGAGACATGGGTTCCACCCCTGGGTTGGGGAGATGCCCTGGAGAAGGGACTGGCAACCCACTCCAGTATTCTTGCCTGGGAAATCTCATGGACAGCAGAGCCTGGCGGGCTACAGTCCATGGGGTCACAAAGAGTAGGACATGACTTCGCGACTAAACAACAGTAATAAACAAATTTAGGGCCGAGGGAAACACAGCTAATGGGCTAAACATCTGTGAAAAACTTGGGCATTTTAGCTGTCACTCAAGAGCACAGTATGACTCCAATAAAGCAAGTGAGAGTCCACTCTGCACAGAGGAGCAGATGGGGGCCCTGGAATGCCACCTGCTTAACCAAGCCCACATTTTACAAAGAACTTCAATAAAATAAGCGCTCAGGGAAAACACGGCAGATTTACGGCTTCTGGTAAACATTTTAAGTGTAAGTTATGGATGTATAAGAAGAGAGGTGGATGCTTTGGTAGAGTTCGGTGGTTTGGGGACAGCTAGAACAAATGGCACAGAGACTGGAAAGAAGCTGGTTTGGGTTTAGACCATGACCTTCTGACCAGTCCAAAGGCAGAGCCGGCACTGGGGACGGCGTCAGCGCAGGCTGAGCGCCAGGAGGACGCACAGATGCGGGACAGCGAGGACACCGCATGCACGCCTGAGGAGGAGGACATCCTATGAAGGTCCAGGAGGCGGTAAGCCAGCTAAGGGATGGAACAGGCACAGCTACGCCAACACCAAAGACGTGGTCTGTATGGATTTTCTTCTTACAGATAAGACAAGTGGCTCCTCTTTCCTAATGGTACATAAAATAACAATGCCTCTGAAAACCAGTGGTGTCTTGGATTCAATGAAATATAATGTGTTTCTTGCAAATCTGGTATATATTTTAGACTTCACAGCCCTTCATTTTGACTCTGTCTGCAACAGAATGGAATTCTAGAATCGTGGAGGTGGAAGGAAGCTCAGCAGTCATTTGGTCAAACATAGTCCAGTGTGTGAACCCTTTCAACAATATATCCCAGATGACAACTTCCAAAGCCGCAGACAGCGCCCCATCAGTTGTGGAACCTATCAGAGAGAGCGTGCAATCCACAGGAGGGCTTCTCCAGCAAACCCCACAACGCCCCCACCAGAAAGGTCTGACCTCAGAAAATGAAGATTTACGTTCAGAGGACACCACAAAGTTAGCACAGAACTGACAAACTGGAATAATGCATTTGCAACATATTTAACTGATAAAAGATTTATAGGAATTCCTATAAATCAGCAATAAAAACGGCAGAAGAACCGAATGGACAAAGACTAGGAAAAGGCATTTCACAGAAGGAAATACCAGAAAACCTAAATGACCACACAAAAAGAGTTCAACCCTACTATCAATCAGAGATAAAGCTATGACATGATATAATTGTCCTTAAACTTACTGGGTAAATATACAGAGATTTTAATATTCAGTAAAGTGACACAGAAAGCTTATTAGAAAGAAGCCCCAGATGAAATAATTTATAAAGTAAGTGGTCACATGACGATTTACAGTGGCAATCCTACTTGTTTTCTAAATGAGGATTTATACACATCAGCTTGTTTTAAAGCAGCATAATACGTTTGCAGAGAAATAAGGTATATTTTATGATTTCCAAGTATATATACATACATATATGTATATATAAACTCGTATTTCTTTTATTACTAGGATTTGGTTATGTTTTAAGAAAACACAACAGATTTGTAAATGTGAGCACAGTTTAAGTGTAACCCAGTAGGGAAAACAGTCAGTGTCTATTTCAGAAATAAAGTCTTCATGTTAACTGATGTTAACTGAGGCAGTGGAAATCACTACATCACCGATTTGCCGTTTGAAAAATGACAAGTTGTGTGACAGCTGTTACTAGGTCAAGTGCAATTCAAATTATTAAGGACATGGTAAGGTTAGTTCTAGAAAACATTTCAATAGTCTCTCAGGCTGAGAAGGTCAAGTATTGCTCAAACCTCCCAGGACTTATCAAAAGCAAGGGGAAAACAATTCTCACCAGCCTGGGAACAATAAAAGCCTCCTCAACCTATCAGCAAGGAGGTCCCCCACTCAAACATCAGGGTGTCAGCCCTGAGTTACAGGGAGCTCAGCAGAGTTCTAAGCAAGCCCCGAGGTCCTGCTAGAGAGGCCGAGTTCAGCGTGTACCTCGGGTGTGTGTACACACATCTAAGAGGCCGCTTTAGTGGAGGAGTGCAGGTTTCTTTTTTTTAAGTGTCCATATATTTAAGAGGCCAAGAATAAGTTTTTGGCTCTTCTTAAAAGATAGTTTCCAAACATAGATATCTACTGTGCATATATTGATGGCCAACGTGAATCTATTCAAGAGGTTTTATCTTAAAGTTATCACGCTGTGCACAATACAAAGAAAATAATGCTATTTGAAAGGAAAAGGAAAAATAAACCAGGCAAGTTTCCAAGTTGCAGAATAAATGAATGGAAGAATCACAAGAACACCCAGAAGTCCAAGAGAGACGGTTCCAGACCATGAGATTTTCAGAATCTGAAAATTTTGTATTTTATTTTACGAAATTATTTTTTCATTTCTATTCTTTAAATCATGAAAGTATGATAACACATTTACAGGAGACTTGCAAAATACAGAACAAAGTTAATTATAATTCCACCATATATTATAATTATTTTTAAGTAAATTAAGATTTTTACTTGTAGTTTTAATATCAAACTCTTAAAAATGAACAGAATGAATATACAGAGAAATAGAAGGATACAGTAGTCCTGAAGAGCACTATGACCAGTTCAACATAATTAAGATTTAAACAATTTTCACTCAACAGCAGGATACAAATTCTATTCAAATTTCCACAGACTGTCAACTAGGAGACACTGGAACATATCCAGGGACATAAAATAAGGTGCGGAAGTTTCATGTCTAAAGGTATTGAAATCATAGAGATTCTGTTCTCTTACCCCTGTGGAATTATGTTAGAGATCAATACCAAAAGATATGAAAATAGCCCACATATTTTCAAGCGCAATGCAACATTTACCAAGACAGCTCTTTGACTTAGCTACTGGAAGCCTCAGTGAAGTTAAGACTGAAAAAACGCAGGGTGGTCGCAGAGAAGAAAGCGCTTAAACGAGAAGCATTTCCTCACTATTACAGGGTACATGCACACACCACCCCCACAGAAGACCGCCTGCCGAGCGTGTCTGAGGGCCAGTGCAGCAGATGGTTCTAGTCAGGGCCTTTCCCAGCTCCTCGCCCGCTATCTGCGGAGGGTGGCGGCGTGGGGGCGGCGGGAGGGAGATGGATGCCGTGGGGAGCGGGCGGCTTAAATCAGAACTGACAGGTAGAGCAGCAAGGGGCGGGGCTGGACGTGAATTCTGTTCGGCTTTAAATATAAGAGTTTTACTGTCTCATTGGTAATAAATCCACCTCCCCCCCCCCACTTAAACTGCTGTCACAACATGTATTAGTGGCCCCTGACAAATGTCTGCAACCTCTGCCATCATGATTACACAGGAAAGGCTCTGCAAGAATTCCAAGCAATCTATCCACGTCATGCTCTGACAAAGCAGAGAAGATTCTGGAGAAGATTCTGGAGAAACAGCAGGGAAGCCTTAACACGCCCTGGTTCTGCTGCTCAGCACCCAGCTGGTGGACCTGGGGGCGCCAAGGCAAGGAGCGGAAGTTCTTTGAGATTTAGTTATCTGGTACATAAACAGAAGGAATCCTCCAGGTATACGAAGGTAGTCAGCAGTCTAGATGGCTAGAGTGGAGACAACAAAGGAACTGGCAAGTACATACGCTGCGGCCAATGCTACACTCCCAAGTTAGCTGTCGAGTATCTTCTAGTTAGTGCCACAGCTTTAAAAGAAAAAAAGAAAAGATGAGAAAACAGTATAAAAAGCTGATTAAATATTTCCTTATGTTACTAAAACCAAATAAGCTAGGATGCTATTTTTTAAATTACACATAAGTTATTTTTATAATTGTTCTTCAAGTAAGGAAAATTTGGTCACAAAGAAAGCAATCTATTTAAAAATTTTAAAGCTTTTATTGTAGCTAGCAAAAAACAAAGAACAATGTAAGAGTTTGCATGCAATATATAACCAGCTACAAACAAATTCTTAAATACTTAAAGTAACTGCAAAGGAGAAAGGTGGGAAGGTTTTTACATGATTATTTGGGTTATAGGAATCTCTACAGAAAACTTTTAAAATTTCCACAAGTCGTATAAGGAAACTATAAAAAGCTCAGAGTAATTATTTTTAGGAATGTCCTGATTGGGATTAAAATAAGATGATACTAAGCTTCAGAAAACAACCTTAAAAAACAGTTTGCTACCTTGAACTTGTGAAATGCCACTAAATGGAAAAAGAATAGGGGTGACTTAAAAATAATTGAACCTCTGCTAGTTATAATGCTGGAGTCTTCTACTTGGGAAATCAGTATTTAAATACAATAATAGCTAAGAGGAAAAGACATATTTTTATTAGCATGAGGTATCTTTCTCTGATATTTATAAGCTCTCGGAATAAATAATAATTCCTTTCCAAATAAAAAATGAACAATAAAAATATTTTGGAAATTAAAACTTTTAATTATTATTATCTTTTTTTCTGCCAGGTGATGAATTTGGTCTGTGCTAGTAAAAACTCAGGGAGACAGTGAAGGACAGGGACGCCTGGCGTGCTGCGGTTCACGGGGACGCAAAGAGCTGGACACAACTTAGCGTCTGAACAACAACAAGTAAAATTATAATGTTCCCTTCGTTGCCTTTTAAAGATAATTGTTTTAAATTTCAGTTTGTTTTCTAAAATCATTGTCTACATTTAGGCACCACATTTCTCATCATAAACTCCCATTTAGCATAATTTAGTAGTGTGACAAACTCATCATTCCACAGATCAAACACCTAGTCCCCACTCTTCTGTATCATATTTTAAAAAGACAGGCGTCTACTCTAAATCAGGATTTCAAATATTTCCTAAGAAAACCGTTATATATGAAAATCTATCAACTGATTCTTCCCAAAAACATGGTTTTGAAAAAAGACTGACGTTTTCATCCTCAGCTTTTCTTACACCTAACATTTATATTAGATAAAACGTGGCTAACACCGATACGCATAGCAGCATGGCAAACACCTGTTATACCATCGTAGAATTTTAGGGTGGAAGAGATTTCAGAGAGCACCTAACCTAACCCTCAGTCCCCAAAGCCTCACACCCCATTTCACAGATGTGCAAACTGAGGCCCAGAGAAGTTACAGGTTTGGTTTCTGAGTTCTGCTTTTCATGACTAAAAAGACTCCAGCTAGCCTAAGTCCTTCTGTTTCTCATCATGAAAAAAAAAATAATACCCTGTGCTAGTATTTAGGATGTTTTACATTTCAGTATATTGATCACAAACATAAGATCAATGAGGCTTAAATCATAAATAATTATACAATTAAAGCTGAGCTAAATAAATATGCATCTATAAATTTTCAATATAGTGAAATCCTCTGTTATCTTTTAGATTTATCACAAATTTCTAAGAGATAAACAACAAACTTTCAGCCATTAATTACATTTAAATATGTGTTTTCTTAATGTTTTAATTGTCCCAACAACCAGCATTGTCATTACAGTGCTGTTTCATGAACATGTCTGTAATGCAATAAACTGTTTTACTTAATTTTATGAAGCTCCATTGATAAAGGCCTAAACTCTCAATACAACTTAAATGAAGTACAGATTCTTCATAATGGGTCTGATGGTTGGCAACAATCATGTCTTTCGTTTAACACAGGTGGAAGACTGCAAATAAAAAGTAACAGCAATAAAATCTGCAACACTGAGAAATCACGGCACTACACACAGCGTCAGGTCGCTGGACAAACACGAGACAGACAGACAGGACTGAGCACCGTGCGCCAGCACCTGGGACGCAGACGTGCTGCGGGGGGAAGGGGACGCCCTGGAAGCCCAGGAGGCGCTGGAGCCCTGCCCTTCACGGTCGCGGTCTTACACAGAGAACCGTAGTTGTCATCCCCGTGAAAGCTCTCAGCTGCGTCAGTAATTGCAAAACAGTGAGTAAGCTGAGTCAAAGCGCTTTGTAAACTTCTCTTTTATTATGAAAAACGATAAAATTAACTTGCAATGCTTCTATTAAATATTTCATGAGCATATGAGCTGACATTGAGATTTCTTTTCTTTTTAAATGTATCAAAATTCTAGTGAAATGCTTTTACTAAAAGCAGTAAATGCAATTTATGCTATACTATAAATAACAAATTTTCATGGTTTGAAATTTATCAATAAAATCTCTGACCAGAAAACTACATAACCAAGATATTTATGTTGTCAGTTAAAATACACATTTTCCTAAATGATATATCTATACATTCTTTCAGAATCAGGATGGCAGAATATGTTTGAAAAACAAAAAGAAAATTCAACAAAGCTTGTCAAAAGAGAAAATGGGAGAAAAAATGACAAGCTAATATTTTACACCTTAGAGACTTTTCAAACTGTATTATGGATTAGTCTCTGGATTCCGTGCCAATAAAGTTGCAGCAGCAAGACTCATCACAATAAAAGATGTTCAACTGGAGAAGTAGAACCCTTGAGAGGAAACCGAGAGAGAAGGAAGCGGGCAGAGAAACAAACTAGAGACGTGAAGGAGCCCCCACATCAAATCCACGTGGGACCGTCCCTCAAAGAACATAATTAGGAACGGAAGCGTTCAGTCCAAAACTAAGGGTGCGACCTGTACAAAAGCAAAAGGGATTTTGAAAAGGAGAAATTTTCAGCCAAAATTGGACTTTGGGCATTTAAATTTACTAAAATTTCCACAGATCATGAGTACTTCCCGAAGAACAATAGTTACGTGAGAAAGTGTGTTTTAGGATTAAAGTCTCTCTTGTCTATCAATATACACAATTTAAAAATGCTTACATATTTTAAAATGTATCAGATTTTTTAAAAGCACAATTTAGGCATAGTCAGAATGAAAAGCTAAGCATTAAAAGAACAAATATTTTTACAGTATAACCCTAAACAGTGTACTCCATTTTACTGATCAACTAAAATGCCACCTAGTTAATTATACAGAAGATAACACAATTAAAAACAAACACTCAAGAGAAGCAGTACACAAGCTATACTTCATTACAGTACAAACTTTCAAATATCTAAGGTTTTGCAAGATTGATTTTACAAATGTAAAACCATTATGAATTATAATTAGTTATGATTCCAATAAAATTTTTAAAAACCTCTATCACTCACATAAAATCTGTTTCTCTATTTTGAAAGTCATCAAAAATTATTTATAGAAAGCATCTTTTCTAAAATCCATTTGAAAAATTGTAAGCAAACTGAAATTTTTTAATTGTTCTACATTTAATTATTTGCATAAAATATTCACAACATTTTATCAAGGAAAACTAATGTGCTGATGCTAACCTAAAAATATATATATACAGGTTTAAAAAGTTTTAAAACAGTGTTATTCTGTGGGATTTGCCTACACTAGACACGATTCTTAGAAATCAAGTAGCCAGAGGAAGTGGAGTTTGCAATATTGTCCTTTTTTTTGAAAAAGGTCACATAAATAATCTGCCAGGTACTCTCCCACCAAGAAAAAGCACATGCTCTAAATCTAATGATGGCCGCAGAGGGACAAACGTGTAAGATAAAGTGTGCAGGCGCCTGCAGATCGTGTTATATTCCGGCCCAAAGCTGTCTGCAAAGGGTACAGGTCCATCTGAGGCGAAGCACACACACTTCTGTCTAACCCTGAAACAAGCGTTCACGCACTGATCATGACTCATAAGAAATTTACACACAGTTGTAACTAATTCAAACAACACAGACTTTGATGTTAAGGATTGTACAGTGGTGAAAGTTTCATCTTGTAAAATTCCATTTCATTAAATTGAAAGCTCACAAAATTCTAAAATAACTACATGTTTAGGATCAAACTCAAATTTGGATTAGTTCAAATGTTTCTTAGTTCTTACATTTACAGAGCTCACACTATGAAAAAAGTGAGAATAACACAGACCGAGTTCTGCAAAGTGAAGTTAACACAATGGCTTGCTGAGCTCAGAAAAACAGAGCCCACGTGTCAGTGAGTGTCCTGTCCCACCCGCGTGTGACAGGGCAGAGCCCCTTCATCACTAACGAGCAACAAGCGGCAGCTGTGTCAGAGCAGCTCCGAGGCCGTGGCGGTGCCCGGCGTGGGCCTGGCTGCTCGGCCACAGCCGTCCCCGGTACAGCAGCTACGCTCGAGTGAGCCTTCGTGAGGCTGAGAAATAAATTATATTAAGTGCTGCGTTTTGAACCCAGAAATGAGGGAAGGGGCTGTTAAGATATCAAATTTACTAAAAAAAATAATTATGTGAGAAATAAGTTGCTGTCACAGAGAGACTTGCCAGGCCCAGAGTGTCGGAGCGGGTGGTCACACACACCTTTGGGATCAGTGTTGTGCCACGGAGATGAGGCTGGGGGTCTGGTGCGCCTGGGGCAGAGGGGAGAACAGAGGGGCACGCAGGCAGCTTCCTGGACAGCCGCACGGTCGGCGCTCCGAGGAGCCCTTCCGACGCCCACGAGGAGCGAGCCGCCGGCCTGATCCAGCAGCTCGGGACACGCCGCAGACCGCCCTTTTATAACCTGCTTCCACGTCTCACATTTCTAATGAACACAGCTTCACTTCTGCAGACCTTCCTGCCTGTGCTCTCACCAAACTCAAATCTGAAACTCGAAAACTACCTTGGAAATTTGCGGGCAGCCACAGAAAGGCACCGGAGAAGCAGACACATATTAAATATTAATTGTAAGGATGAGTGTCACCTTTTATGGTGATGATGTCATTATTCAGGAATGCTAATTAAGACATTAAATGACTTGCTGATTGCAGATGCATTCTGAAGGAATCTATTTGTCCTCGTATGCTGAACAGCAAATCCAGCGTGGGGACGGGGCCATGAGAGACTGCAGTTCCCGTTTCTGAAATGCTGCCTTTGAGTGAATGTTCCCATGGACTGTTTGCCTGATTTCTGGGCTGACACTTCCTCCTGGGAACCGGCTCGAGTGAGCAGGCGGCGGCGGGCTGTCCCTGGCCGCGCTGCTGGGTCTGGTCTCTCCCTGGCTGTCCCCGCCCGCCGCCCCCAGCCCTCGGCCGGCTCTGGGCCGTGACATGCCTGCTGTCTTAGCTGAGTCCTGTCGTCTTCCAGGACTGCGTGACATACCTTCAAAGATTAAGCTTTCCCACCTGGGATCTGTCCAGAGAGCCAGTGTATTACAGCTTCTCACGGCCTTCTTCATCCTCCTACACCCTGGTGTTATCAACGGTGGCTTTCTTTCCTATTTTGTGTTTAACTACAGGACACAGGCGCCCACGCTGATAGAAGTCGGTTCTCACTGTCACTCACGTCTGTTCTAACTGCCAGGCTGACTTCCGCAGTCTGCGACACTCTGCCGCCATCTATGTGTAGAAAAGGGCACAGCACTGCCCACCCCCTCAGCTCCCCTTGCTCCAGAAACAACCCTGTTTCTGATCTGGACAGATGAGAAGGGAAGCTTCAGGAATAATCCGCTTTTCCACAAAAAAAATGTAGCAGCTTCCCAGGAACCTCTGTTTACTTCTCTATGAAGCAACCTGCTAAAACTAGAAGGGGACTACAATGCATTATTTAACATAAACCAAAACCAACAGTCTTTTCCATTACTGCTGTTGACAAATTTTAGCAAAAATGGCCATTTCCACAGAATTATGACAGAAAAAAAAGAGGTGACAGGAAGTTGAAGCTTTAAGTCACTTAAACAACTGCAATATAAATAATTTTGCAAAACTGCCAAATGACATTATATGGTCACTTTTATAATATTAATATTTAATATAAAGGAAATATTAAAAAAACAGATTAAAAAAGTATCTACTCACATTATTTCAACTAGCAACAGCACAGATATAATCACCTAGTCTTTATCAGATGCCCAAATGCTTTCTTTCTAGGGAAGACAGAGAAACATGTCAGAACCCTAGACAGCCCTCAGCCTTTCCTAAGGTGCGGACTACACAGGCTCTCAAGTGTCCCAGTAGATGTCAACATCGAGAATGCAAACAAATAAGAAAACCACGCCAGGGTGAGTCACACAAGATCCTTAAGCAAAACAAACACAAAAACAAATAAAACCTTTCCTCTACTGAACTTTTAAACAATAATTAATCTACGCAGTAAAGGCAGACATTGGTATTTCCGATCAGGACTAAGGAGGCTGTCAATAGTCCTGGAGAACAAGCCTCAAAGGTTTAGCTTGTCGACGCTACTCATTTCTAAAAGACTTTCTACTGATACAAGTGGCACCAATGAAACGCACAGGGGAGGGCAGGAGAGGAGACTCGGGAGAAGGGAGCCTGGGTTTACCCGACAAACCAGGAGCGTGCCCTGGCTGCCCCCACAGTGACCTTCCACTCTCGGGAGCCACACAGCTGCCGTCAGCACGACACGTCGCCCAGCAAGCACTCCATTTAATCATCAACATGCTGACCGTGTGCAGGGCACTCTGGTGGCTCAGCTGGTGAAGAACTCGCCCGCAGTGCAGGAGACCCCAAGTGGATTCCTGGGTCAGGAAGAGCCCCTGGAGAAGGGACAGGCTACCCACTCCAGTGTTCTTGGGCTCCCTGGTGGCTAGATGGTAAAGAATCCACCTGCAATGCAGGTGACCTGGGTGTGATCCCTGGGTCAGGAAGAGCCCCTGGAGAGGGGAACGGTTGCCCACTCCAGTATCCTGGCCTGGAGGACTGAGACTGTATACTGGTTGAGTTCATCATTGAAATCAACGTTCTCTAAGGAACTATCAAAGTGATTTCGAGCTAAACATAGTTTAACAAGCCAAACCAAGCCTATACGTGTATTTCTTTGTAAATAGAGCACATTTAAATTCATCATGAATGATTTGTTAATTGACATTCCTAAACAACATACACTTCATGTGAATGTTAGAAGAAGGATAAAATGATGAAACCTACTAATAAAGTGGAAATCTAAATTAAATAAGTCTTGATACAATTTATTACTTGCACTGGTAAAGTATCCAATTAATGATTTTCAAAAAAATATATATTAAAAAGATATCACATGTTAAGTTTCTTTGAAGTAGAAAACATTTCATTTTATCTTACTATACATACCAACTTCAAGGATCCAACTTTAATAACAAAGAGAATTTGTATTAAATTCTATTGGTACTAAAAGGATAAAGTAGAAATCTTGTTTGACAGACACCAAGCTCTATTTTGTGCTTCAAAAGAAAAGTTAAGTTTAAATTCTTAAATTTCCAGGATCTATGGTATTAAACATAAACTCAGTGGTGGCTCAGTTAGTAAAGAATCTGCCTGTACTGTAGGATAACTGGGTTTGATCCCTGAGTCAGGAAGATCCCCTGGAAGAGGAAATGGCAACCCATTCCAGTATTCTTGCTTGGAGAATCCCATGGACAGAGGAGCCCGGTGGGCTACAGTCCTTGGGCTCGCAAGGGTTGGACACAACTTAGAGACTAACCCACCACCAAACACAGGTATTATTTATGTGTACCTCTTATCTGCACATTTATTAAACAAAGATCCAGATACCATATCTATGGTATTAAATAAGGCATTATTTTTGTGTACATTTTAGTTTATGCAAATTATGTACTCCAATTTAATCAGGAATCCAGAGAAAATTCTTCATTCATCATCAAAAGTCTAAAACAAAGTGTTTCACTCACAGTACCTTCACTGACTTACTTCCTCTTTACTGCTTGTGTGTATAGATACATCTAGAAATTAGTATTATGATACAGATGTACATTTAGTTATCTGAACTAATTTTGGCTTAACTGTGCAAAGGTAAATTAATACTTTGGATTTAATTTAGTAAGTCACTGTTGTGAGTGAATTAAGAGCACCAAACTCAACAAACGTACCTTTGTGTGGTCCCCCAATCACCAGAAAAAATCCAAACATTATTAACTGTTATCAAAATTACAATACCAACTCGGGCTAGCAAAACAGGACAATCTGCCTGAATAGGGGGAGGAGAGCTTTCATGGAGTGTTTTCTCATATACATTCTTAAATTCTTAGTGGAAAGGACTTTTAAGTGGTTTTAGATTTGAATTCAATTGTTCAGGCCTGTAACAGGCTTCCAAGGGGAGTCTGAGCCATAGGACACCTACGGACCCAAACACAGCGCACTGTCCACAGAAGACAAGACCCTCAGCAACCCCCTGAGGACCGCAGGCACCGACCAGCCACACACACATTAGGGGGTCGAGCGCCATCTGCACAAACATTACATCGTAAGTGAAAAGGGCTTTTGTGCCACAACTTCACCTCATAACAAACTAAAGAGGTTAA
>NW_011494893.1:1186433-1193785 GCF_000754665.1 Bison bison bison
CATCGCCCAGGTCATGGAGGGCTCAGCATCGCCCAGGTCACGGGGGGCTCAGCACCACCCAGGCCGCGACTCTGTGCGCCTGGCCCTCTCCTCTGTCTCCTCCCTCCTCCCATTTTTCCAGAAATAGACACGTTATGTCCGTGTGGACGCCAGGTCAACGCGCGACGCACCTCACTCGTTCTTAGGGTCTCACGGCCGCATCAAGGAAAGCCCCCACCAACAGACACCTTCTCAATTTCAGGGCTAACCATTTGCTGGCATCCCAGAGTGGTTTTATGTCACACTAAGTACATATGAGAGTTATACATGAAAATATAAAAAGTAATTTTAAACCTTACAAAATATACAACGCTATATCAATTTGTATATCTACCAATCAAAATAAGTTATCTTCAGAGACCCAACATGGAATTACGATCTGTATATGCTAAAATAGTGGGGCTTCCCTGATGGCTCAGCGGTAAAGAAGCCACCTACAATGCAGGAGATGCAGGTTCAATCCCTGGGTCAGGTAGATCCCCTGGAGAAGGAAATGGCAACCCACTCCCATATTCTTGCCTGGGAAATCCCATGGACAGAGGAGCCTGGCTGACTACAGTCCACTGGGTTGCAAAACAGTCTGATACTACTGACCTGGCTTAAAACTCAACATTAAAAAAAATAAGACCATGGCATCAAGTCCATCACTTCATGGCAAATAGAAGTGGAAAAAGTAACAGATTTTATTTTCATGGGCTCCAAAATCACTGTGGATGGTGACAGCAGCCATGAAATCAAAAGCTTCTCCTTGGAAGGAAAGCTGTGACAAACCCAGACAGGGTGTTAGAAAGCAGAGACACAGCTTTGTTGACAAAGCTCTGTAGAGTCAAAGCTACAGTTTTTTTCTAGTAGTCATGTAAGGCCACGACTGAGAGACTTTCACTTTCACTTCTCACTTTCAATGATTTCAGAGCTGGCCGGTAAAGAAGGCTGAGCACCAAAGAACGACGCTTTCAAATTGTGGTGCTGGAGAAGACTCCCGAGAGCCCCTGGGACTGCAAGGAGATCAAATCAGTCAATCCTAAAGGAAATCAACCCTGAGTATTCACTGGAAGGACTGATGCTGAAGCTTAAGCTCCAATACTTTGGCCACCTGATGCGAAGAGCCAACTCCCGGTACATATACACAATGGAGTATTACTCAGCCATTAAAAAGAATACATCTGAATCAGTTCTAATGAGGTGGATGAAACTGGAGCCTATTATAGAGAGTGAAGTAAGCCAGAAAGAAAAACACCAATACAGTATACTACCACGATATATATGGACTTTAGAAAGATGGTAACGATAACCCTGTATGCAAGACAGCAAAAGAGACACAGATGTATAGAACAATCTTTTGGACTCTCTGGGAGAGGGAGAGGGGGGTATGATTTCGGAGAATGGCATTGAAACATGTATAATATATAAGAAACGAATCGCCAGTCCAGGTTTGATGCAGGATACAGGATGCTTGGGGCTGGTGCACTGGGATGACCCAGAGGGATGGTACGGGGAAGGAGGTGGGAGGGGGGGTTCAGGATGGGGAGCACATGTACACCCGTGGCGGATTCATGTTGATATATGGCAAAACCAGTACAATATTGTAAAGTAATTAGCCTCCAATTAAAATAAATAAATTTAAATTAAAAAAAAAAAAGACGAGCCAACTTCCTGGAAAAGACCCTGATGTTGGGAAAGACTGAGGGCAGGAGGAGAAGGGGACGACAGAGGATGAGACTAGATGGCACACCGACTCAACGGACATGAGTTTGAGCAAGTTCCGGGAGACGCTCAAGAACAGGGGAGCCAGATGTGCTGCAGTCGATGGGGTCGCAGCAAGTCAGACGCAACCCACCGACTGAACAAGGACAACAAAAGAGGAGCATCAGGAAGAAGCCCTGGAGAGGGCAGGTCTGTCGCTGCCTGTCGCCCAGCCCAGCCCTGCCGCGCCCCCTTCACCCTCAGCCTCACCCCTGCACTGGCCGCTCTGTCTCCTGGACCCCGACTGGCTGCCCGGCTGCTCCGCCAGCCCCTTGGCTCACAATCAGCCCTGCTTCCTGCCCACTTCCTGGGCTGGACGTCCACCAGGAGGACAATCGGACTCAGCCTTTTGCTCCCATGTTCAGCTCTGCTACCCAGGCCCGCACAGCTGGATGAGGAAATCCTGCCCCCCAGACCCCCGGGCCCCAGGCACCTTCAGGCACGTAGGCCTCCTGGCTGTCAGCAGACAGAATCAAACAAATGACCCATAGAGCCGAAAAGGAAATAATAAAGATAATTCAGGAGTTAGAAAACAAGCAAAACGGATGGAACTATTCAATGTGAATAAGAGAAAGTCAAAGAAAGACTTCATAATGGTCTTGAACACTGAGAAGGGATTTGAAAATACTTCCCAAAACTAAAAAGAGAAGAGTCAAATGACTTTCTGTCTCTACAAACACACAAGAAAAAAAAAGTTTAAGAAGAAACTTCTGTACATGGGGCAAGAAAGTCTTTAAGGTGAGGACTATTTTACATTAGAATTATCACTAATGGAGATCATCATTGTCTTTGATGGTCTTTAAAATAAATTACCAAATATGAAGATCTGAGTTTTGTCCAAGCAGAGCAGCAAGCAGCTTCAGTTATAAAATGAAAATCTTATTAAATTATTTCTAAAGCTCCTTTCAGCTCTAACATTCCATAATTGTGTAATTTTAATTTTTAAACAATAATAAAGGCAATTCCAACATGACATTGTGAGATCACAGGGCCACACTGGGCTAGACTCCCTGTGGAAAGATCCCATCCAACAGAGTGGCTTCAAGAATGAACTGAGATTATCAAAAAAGCTGCAAGGAATGGTGGAAAAACCCCAAGTCACAGCAGTAATGGATGTTGAGTAGATGAGAAATTCAAGACAAAAGTTACTGAAACATATTATTTATACGGCAAAAATTTAAGAATAATAACGCAGGCTCCTAAACACCCTCCCCCACCCCCAAGATGGGCAGGCCTGTGCCGGGTCATTTGATCCTACTGGGGTGATGTCACCACACTGGGTTTAACTACTTTTAATAACTAGTACATTTTGGTCGTCTCTCACTTTGTCCTGCATTAGATCAAATCAGCCTCTCGATGACCTACACCACATGAGTCATAATTTTTCTGTTTATGATTCAGAAAACTGTCTTCAGTCAGTATTTCCCAGCCTACTGTGGGTTTCTTCCAAGAACCAATTTCATCCTCATTGGTTTCCTACAGGAAACCAGACCAACTTCCTATTATTTTATTTTCCTTACTTTTAGCATACCATAGCCCACATCAAATTACCTGGAAGTGAGAGCGAGAGCAGACTCTGTCCTGCACAAAGAGAGGCCCCCGCAAACAATGCCCAGTCCAGAGGTCACGGATTCAGAATGAAACAGCGCGTGCTGATATCAGAGCTTTCTGCGGAACTCCAAACCAAGTGAAAGAAGTACTCTAATCAACTTCTTACAAACATTAAACTCCCAGAAAGAACTTCTGTTTAAAAACTATTGTCCATGAATACAATAAATTCTACAAAATTGGTTCATACGGAGAAATTATTATGAGGAACAAAACACGTGCTTTCCATCCCAACCCAGTAGCACGCTGCTGGGAGAGCAGGGAGGCAGCTGAAGACCGAAACACAGAGCCTTGGCGTGGGCAACGGGCGGGCACAGGAGCCACCACTATGCTGGTTGTTACCAGCTGCCGCCAGGCGAGCCCTCCCCACACCCACTCTGTCCATCATTAATAATCCATCTGACGTGAGACCACAGAAGGAAGAATGCGTGGAACATGGGCTTTCCAAGGACACTGTGACCATGGCCTGCTCTCACCTACTCCTCCAGAGCACCTGGGGTGCCAGGAAGTAAGCGCTGTCACCAGTCATACACGGCTCAGTAGAACAGTCTGAATATGGAGGATTCTGGTGTGAACATACGTCAGATTCTCCTTAGACCCCCTCCATCCTCCTCATTTCTGAGGGAAAGTACCATTTCAGGCTTTACAAGTTCGTACCGTCATTATCTGACAGAGAATTTATACCAAATCCAAAACCTATGCGCCACCAAAGGAAGAATGCATTTAAGGTGCGTATCACACAGAGAGAGAAACCAAGAGCAGCGGTTCTCAAAGGGACGCCCCGACCAGGTCAGCATTGCCAGGACACATCCTGGAAGAGGAGGCCCCTGCAGGTCAGACCCTGTGGCTGATGCTGCGGTGGGCCCTCCTCAGGCAGGAAACTTCTAGAGAAGAAGCCACTCAGTGTGAATCCCTCCTGACCCTTCATCTTCGCATCACTGAGCCACCCCTACATCTTCGCATCACTGAGCCACCCCTACGTCACAAACCGCTTGTAACCTAATGGCCAAGGCCTCGTGTCTGGCCCTCACTCGGCCTGCAGACGCCACTCCTGCCTCAGAGGGCCTAATCTGCTGACTGGCTCACAGAGTTCCACTCTCCTGCCTCCCCATCCCGTGCCCTTGTCATCCCTGACTCCCACCCTCCCCAGGCTAAGCGCTCCCCTCCCTGAGGATCAGTCTTCATCCTCTGTCTCCACCTGCTGCCTTGGCTTCAGCCTCTCGAGAATCCTTAGAACTGAACTCCAAATCTTTCTCCAATCTCACAACATGCTTTAAATTACCTTTGCCCTGCATTACCTGAGTGTCCCTCAAGTCCTGTTAATAAAACGTGTCCAGGGGGACCCCTCACACCCCACCCAGCTCAGCAGTCCTTCCTCCAACACCAGCTTCCAGCCTTGGGACCACCAGGCCCCCAGTCCTGACGGCAGCGGGCCAGCCCCACCAGGCCCCCCACTTCATCCACTCACACCCAGTTCGGCGGCCACCACCTTCACCCAACAGCTTCCTGCACTTCTGAAGCCCCACCTCCACTCACCTCTGAATCTGTCTCCTGTTCAGAAACAAGACAAGGAGCTCATTCATGCTGCTTTTATTCAACATAATTCTGGAAGTCCTAGCCACAGCAATCAGAGAAGAAAAAGAAATAAAAGGAATCTAGATGGGAAAGGAAGAAGTAAAACTGTCACTGTTTGCAGATGACATGATGCTATCACAGAAAATCCTAAAGATGCCACCAGTAAACTCCTAAAGCTCATTAAGGAATTGAGCGAAGCTGCAGGAAACAAATCCGTCGCATTCCTACACACTAACAATGGAATATCAAAAAGAGAAATTAAGGAAACAAGCCCATTTACCATCACGTCAAAAAGAATTAAATGCCTAGAATAAGCCTGCCTGAGGAGGCAAAGGGCCTGTGCTCTGACAACTGCAAGGCGCTTATGAAAGAGTAAAGACAACACAGGCAGATGGAGAGATGTATTCTTGGGCTGGAGAAACTATACTGTCAAAATAACTATACTACCCATGGCAATCTACAAATCCAATGTGGTCCCTATCAGATTACCAGTGGTGTTTGTCACAGAAATGAATTTTTTAAATTTGTATGGAAACACTAAAGACTCTGAACAGCCAAAGCAATCACGCAAAAGAACAGAGCTGAAGGAATCACGTTGGGCAAAAGATGCTCAACATCACTAAGTATCAGGGAAATGCAAATCAAAACTACAAGGAGGTATCAGCTCACAACAGCCAGAATCGCCATCATCGAAAAGTCCACAAAGAGCAAATGCTGGAGAAGCTGCGGAGGAGAGAGAACCTGGGACACGCTGGTGGGACGAAATTAGTGCAGCCAATATGGAAACTAGCGTGGAGGTTCATAAACCAAAAACAAGAGTGAGTGGCCCCGTGACCCCACTCCTGGGCGTATGCTCAGGAAAGACGAAAACTCTACTTCTTTTGAAATAGATACATGCACCCCAATGCTCACTGTAGTGTTGTTTACAACAGCCAAGACTGGGAAGCAACCTGTGGCCATCAACAGACGAATGCATAGACAAGATGTGCTATGTATATACAGTGGAATATCAGACATAAAAAAGTGAAGTAATGCCATTTGCAGAAACATGGATGATCCTACAGAGTGTCGTATTAAGTGAAGATAGCCAGAGAAAGGCAAGAATCATATGATATCACTTGTATGTGGAATCTAAAAAAATGATACAAATGAACATCTTTACCAAAAAAACAGACTCACAGACAGAGAAAACAGATTTATGGCTACCAACAGGGATAGCAGGGTGGCAAGGTGAGAGATAAATTAGGAGTTTAGGGAATTAATTATGGAATGAATTAATAAGTATGGAATTAACATACATACACACACTACATATAAAATAGATAAACAACAAAAATCTGCTGTGCAGCACAGGGAACCACATTCCACTGTAAATTAACTACTTCAATTTCAAAAGTGGCTAATTTAAAAACACACACACACAGAGGCCGCTCAAATCCAGCCCAGCGCCCCACCTGCCCCTTCCTCCCAGCACACTTCTCATTCAGCTCACGTGGGACACGCATCATGTCACAAACATGTTCCATGTCTCCTCGTTTCTGACTCTCAGCCTTGTATTTTAACCTCAATTTCAACTACCCGCTCCCACTAACAGCGTCTGTAAACTCCTCCCTGAACCTCCCTGACACCATGCATGCTTTCCCGAGACTGAGATCACCTGTCTCTAAAGACCCAAGGACATCAGCGCCCACCTCTGCCATCCGTGAGAAAGCCTCCCCTGTGGCGGAGGTGGGTGCTCCACTCTGCCATGCACGCAAATGCCATTGAAGGGCTAACCTATTTTACAAACCAAAATTCATCTCCAATTAAGCACCATTTCTGCCCATTAGCTGGCCTTTAGGCGAAGCAGACAAAACCCAATAAAAACAGATAAACTTCGCGTGGAGCCACTTAGAGGAAATCAGCTGAGCTCCTGTGGTCTCTGTTCGCACAGCCCGGCCACTCTGGGGTGCTAACCAGACGCACCGGGACATGCATGTACGGAAAGCATGGTGGACCTTCTGAACCAATTACAAAGCATTCTGGAGAAAGGAGAGGACTGGCCTCATTTAATGCTAAAACGACAGGGGAAGCCCTCATATACACAAGTCTATAAAGCGCCCGCATCTCCCCACCATTCCACCTATGGCTCCAGAGGTGATAAACCATCTACCAAACACCACCACAGAGGAAAAGTCCTGATCCAAAGGAAGCTGAGTAACAGAGCGCTCATTCCAAAACATTCTGTTTTGTCTGGAGACAGCAAGAAGCCTAGAGATAAATTACAACGTGAAGATGGACAGGCTGCCTCAATCCAGGATAAAGTCTTCACTCCTGGAGTGGCAGTTACTGCTTCTCCAGAGGAGAGGGGACAGGCCCTCAAGGCACAGCATGCCGGAGACACCTTT
>NW_011494893.1:1193885-1216760 GCF_000754665.1 Bison bison bison
GAGACACCTTTTCAGATGGAAAATACATTCAGAATCACTTAGAAAAATAACTCTGTTCTCACCAAAAGAGAAGACCCTGACACCTTCACACAACCCAGAGCTTAAGCGTGGATATAGAACAGAATCATCAGAAACTAAGAAAGGAAACAAGAACCTTCCGCGACAGTACAGACGGGTACAGAAGTATCCTTGCTGGTGGGCCGGTTGCCGTCCTCCAAAGTTAACGTCGGAGAAAAATGTGCTGTGAGGGTTTAATTTTGGCATCAATAATGAGACTGGGCTTTCTACTTGCTTCTCTTGCCATGCTCGACCCTTGGTTTCATTGATCTAGTCTATAATTTCTTCCTTAAACTGGCAGAGAGTATAAAACAGGCATCTAGTTTCCATTTCGCCCTAAGCTGGGGGTGTGGAGAAACAGCAACCACCTCAAATACTTTCTGAAGCCAGAATGCCAGGTTTACTGATGAAACAGCCAAAAATGCTGATACAGTTTCTGTTCTCTTTAGTTTGGGGGTGGGGGCTGTTTTAACTTGGAATTAGTTGCTTGTATTTCCAAGCTCCACTAATTACCCTGATTAAACATGTACCTAAAAGGATTCATACCATCCCTGGCTTCGAATCTCACTCGGACACAGCAGCAGAAACTGGAGTCAAGCAGACTGCCAGAACTCTGGGGGTAGTTCCTTAGGTTCCAGAAAGACCCTGCTCTAAGGAGAGGTAGACAGACCCCCAGAGAATCTGCCTGAATCAATGGAAGGAAGTCAGCATGAGCTACGTGTGTCACAACACTGCGGGAACAAGAGTCCAAACAGAGTTTTTCTCCCAATGATTTTTACTACTCACAAGAAAACGTTAATTCCATTAATTCTGACATATTGGCACCCAAAAATACTATTTTCTCAGCCAGTAATATCATCACTACCAAAAATTAATATTAAAAGTTTTATTGACTTAATTTTCCAACATTTGAACAAAAGACTTCATTCACAATGCGAGTTAAGGTAGCAGAAAATACATCCAAGTGGGGTTTGTGACTGTAAGATCAACCCCAAAGAAACGAATACTCTTATTCTAATGTCATCAGTAAGATTTAATACACTGTTCACTAACAGAGAATATACTTTTAAAAAATGTATCAGCATTTCTGTTGGGATTCTTAATACCCAAACTAGCGTGAAGAATTAAATTCGAGGACTAGAACTAGCAGTTAGTGCTGTATCAGGACCGCCGCTCATCTGCCTCGTTGCGCTGCAGAGACCAACACAACGGTGTAAAGCAATTTCCCCCCAATTAACAGTGAATTTAAAAGTAATTTAAAAAACAGATTAAAAGACACAGAATAAAAAAAAAAAAAGAAGCAAAAGTAAAATGCAGAACTCAGGGCAGAGCAGAGAAAGCACGCTACGCCGGACGGCTCACCTTGACGTGGCTCTGGGCTCCGAGGTTGTAGATCTCGGTGGGCTTCACCTCGTTGATGATCTTCACGAGGCAGGTGCTGTCGGTGAGGTCACCGTAGTGCAGCTTCATGTCTGCAGAATTGAAACACACACCGTGAGCGGGAAGGGAACAGTAATGTGCATTCTGAACACCTGAACCCAGACTGGCTCTGGGGTGGCGTCTGTGACTGCCACCTGAAAAGAGACTAAGCAGCAGAGCTCACACTTGCTGCCACGTCTACAGAGGACCTGTGAAAACTCCGACGAGCCTGCCGCAGAAACAGAATCACCACAGGGTTACACGATTAATGTAGCTTATGGCGCCCAGGTGACGGTAAGACATGCCACAAAAGAATGGATTCAAAGAAAATCTGGAAATAAAATGTACACTCTCCAAAGAAATCTGTAACGTACTGGTAGTGGTGAGGATGGCTCTATTCAGAAACTTTTCTCCAGTCCTTCATAAACAGTCCTGAAGCCACTGTGGAATGCCTGACATGGGCCGTGGCTGATCAAAAGACATCTAAAGTGTTCTGATCCCAAATCTCAGCCAATCCCCACACGGACTTCCCTGCTGTAACAGGTGACACAGGCCAGTGGGCAGCCTACTAACTTGATATTTTCATTACTTTTACATTTTGGTCTACAGCTAAATACAGTGGCAGTACCTTTCTGCATTTTGCACAAAACGATGGTAATTTGCAGGGAGGCTTCACTGAAAAACCTAAGTATTAAAGTTGGAAAGACAACCAGCAGGTCATCTTCCTGATGACATCACTGCCTGTGCGATGGACCCGAGCCTTCCAATATTCAGGGCCTTGAAGTGAGTAGAGGCTCCTGGACGGTCTCTGCTGGCGGGAAGTACCCATGTCCTCGTCCCGCCTATGTCTCCTAGGTGTTGCAGGCCGCGATAGAGTCAACCTCTCTCTGCCTCCACCGGCAAAACAGACTCCTTCATGACCTCAGGAACTGCTGCCGAGGTCAGAGGAGAAAACTGGGATGTCAACTTGCAAGTGCGTCACCAAAAACAACACACAACGGCAGAGGCTGACAACTGCCTGTAAAGAGATTTACATATATTTTTGACTGCCGTCTGCTTTTGGACCTGTACTCCCTGATAGTTTTTAATATTAATGTACAAAGACTGCTTGACTTGATTAAATTAGACCAAATGTGCAAAGCAGAGGTTGGCTCTGTGTGGAGCTGATCTGGCTCCAGGGCACGGGGACACCTGGAGAAGGAGATCAAAGGCTGGCCTGCTGAGGGCTCTCAGGCAGCGTCACCTGCCAGGCCCCTGGGCACAGCCTCAGCACGATGACTCCACGGCCCAGGGCCGCAGGCAGGCAGGGAAAGGCTTCAGAGTGTGCAGACAGCAGTCAGGGCAGGTAACTCAGGGGTAAGTAACTGGGGTGTGATGGGCTTTGAAGAGAATGACACTTGAAAATGCCTTATCGTAATACAGGAAGTTACACAGAAAGAGAGTTTAGAGACAGAAAATGGCTTACTTCCTTCAATGTGAGCCTGGGGGTTCTTATACAGATGCTCGATTCGGCCAGTATTGAACGAACTGGATCGCCGTACAATTCCATGGACCTGCATTTTTATCACGTGGAAGGAAAAGGATAAATTATAAATCAGCAATGAAGACTGATTAGAAATCCAGCGGTTATTCTGCTAACATTCAGCTTTTCCAAACAACATGTAACTGTGATACACAGACGTTATTTTGAATTAGTAGAAATAATTTGACACTTGCTCTTCCCCAGCCCCTGGCCGCCACCTGCAGGCACCTCCCTCCATCCCTTCCCTGTATTTTCACTGCCAATCTCAACCCAAGTATTTAGATAGTAACACAACTTCACAGTGAGAGCTTAGTTGTAGATACTCAAGTGTCTCCTTTTCCAAACTCACACACACACACTTAGTCCTGCCACTGACAGAACTCTCTTCCATTTGGAACTGAAGACAGGCCCTGTGCGGCCGCATCCATCGCAAGCCTGGCCCGTCTCGCAGACTGGGACACGAGGTCAGGGCTCTATGCCTCCCGCCCAGCCCGGCCCCCCCGAGCTCTGCAGCAGGCACTGGGTGTCTAAAGAAACACGTCTCTCCATCCATGAGAGAACTGGGGAGCAGCTGCTATTATGCAGTCATGTGGAAAAGCTAAGGTGAAGTAGTTCAGGGCAGGGACAAGACTGAGGTCCTATGAGATTTAAGACATGAAGGAAACTCAAAGGAAGGGAGGATTTTTTTCTTTCAATCTTTATCTTTGACTTAACCATGACAAGTGTGAAGGGGAAAAAAAGTAGTTGGAACCAGAACGCATACCTGTCCGACACTGAAGAAAAGACTATTTGTGTCAGACACATTAGAGAAATTGTTCAAGACCTGCTCTCACTTCCTCCTCCGTGTTGCCAATGCTAATACCAGCTTATGTCACCGGCTGCCCACGTTCCAGTTCTCCTGGTGGCAGTTTTAATCCTTCTCTTATTTTAGAAGAGTTCCTCCTACGTTGGGTAGTTTCATTTGCAGCTGAATACACTTCTATATTTTAACTCAATCGTTTTCTGTCTATTTCGAACAAAAATTAATCCTTGGCATGACTCAAATATTCCTAGTGGGGGGGGGTGGGGAGTTATAAGCACATAAGACTTTCTTTCAAAGAGAAAGAAATGTCATCGTCATTCTACGTGGCACACATGAGAAACTGGCTTCCGCAAAGGGCACAACACATCCACAATTAATAATTCTGCTGGTCAGATGCTTCATCCAAAGACCTAAAACCACATTATTTCCCAGAAGAGCTAAAACCAGAACAAGTTTGTAAACATGAGAATATTTTAAGACAGGACCATCACAAACTTGGTTGCCATTTCGGGAAGCCCAGAGTAAAATATAGGAAACATTACATTGAGATTTGGGTATACAAACCCCTTACTTAAGGGCTTCTCAGGTGGGGTTAGTGGTAAAGAACCTGCCTGCCAATGCAGAAGGCATAAGAGATGCAGGTTTGATTCCTGGGTTGGGAAGATCCCCTGGAGGAGGGCATGGAAACCCACTCCAGTATTCTTGCCTAAGGAATCCTATGGACAGAGGAGCCTGGTGGGCTACAGTCCATGGGGCTGCAAAGAATCAGACATGACTGAAGTGACCTAGTACACACACACACATACACACACACACACACACACACACCCCCATTACTTAATTTAAAAGTAGAGAAAATTCTTACACTAAACTTTGAATTAAATCAACCTCATAGTCTCCAGTTTTTCAAGTTGCTAATGACAAAGTTCAGTTACTCTATAAATTTAATAAACTTTAATAAAAACCAAGTTCACATGTATACTTATACATACCAAAACTGGTATTTACTACCAAAGTTACTTCTGAAATACAGAGATCTCAGATGTAAGTTGAGCTTTATTTAACAGGATAGAGGGAAATTCTTAAGTTCTAAAAACAGATAATTTAGTTTTGACAATGAAAAACTATAAATAATATAATTTAGTCTTTTTCTCTTGAAGGCTGGTCTCTGGATAAGTCACATATCCCAACAGCCCAAAGCAAAGAGAAATGCTATATACATACACATTTTATATCAACATGAAGTGAAAGTGAAAGTCGCTCAGTTGTGTCTGACTCTTTGTGACCCCAGGGACTATACAGTCCATGCAATTCTCCAGGCCAGAATACTGGAGTGAGTAGCCTAACCCTTCTCCAGCAGATCTTCCTGACCCAGGAATTGAACTGGGGTCTCCTGCATTGCAGGCGGATTCTTTACCAGCTGAGCCACCAGGGAAGGCCTTTGTATCAACATAAAGGACTGTTACAAATAGTCAACGACATTGATGGATCCAGTATGAAATCAGACAATTACACAAAGTCACAGCAAGTAAAGAATTTAGGACTTTACTGCCACACTCACAACCAAAAGCATTAAGCACTAGTTTGGGGCCTTTAAAAAAAAAAAATTTGTGTTTTAATTTCCCCTCACTCCCAACTCTTGGTATGTGTATATAGGGGAAGAAAGACTGCCAAATGTTTAATCCATGACAGCAGGTATTATTCTAAGAACTAATGAAAGCTGAGTCTGTCTCCTTCTGAGACAGGTGAAATGCAAACTTTAAGACAAGCCAAAATGTGTGCACGTTGGATAATCTAGTTAAGAATTTGAGATTAGCAGCTTTTTCTTACAGAAGGGATGTATTTAATAGGTAGGATTTTCTGTTTGTTTTTATAAGGATCTTTGGAGAAAAAGAAATGAGCGAGGAAACCAAAGTGAAGAGATGAATGAGCTAACTTCGAATAAATTTAACCAAAATTATTATTAAATTACAGAAGTTGGAAAACAAAATTTCTGAAAATCTGAGGGTGTTAAATGGAAGTGAGCATTTCTGAAAAGTAACAGTGATGAAAACGAAAATTTCAAGTTCTCACAATGTCAGAACAAAGCCAGTTTGACTTCAAAACCAAGAGTCAGATTAGGCTGTATAACACAGAAATGCTGATTAACTGATCACAGTCGATTGACTGACCACAGTGAAGAAAACAGAAAGCCATCACCACCGGATTTTTAAATTCTCCACGTCGCGGTTTCTCCTGGAGTCAAGAGTCCTCCAGAGGCTGCTTGAGGCACGTGCCTCTGAGAAGCCGGATGACGGGTTTCCGTCAACGGCCAGCACGCACGGGCCGTACCCGCGCACGCACGAGCGGCAGCCTGCACGCACGGGCCGTACCTGCGCACGCACGGGCCGTGACCGCGCACGCACGGGCGGCAGCCACTACGCACGGGCCGCACCTGCGCACGCACGGGCGGCAGCCTGCACGCACGGGCCGTGACCGCGCACACACGGGCAGAGGCCGGCACATATACAGGCAGTAACCGCGCTCACACGGGCCATGCCCGCGCACAGACTGTCCTGTGTGAGTGAAAGCACAGCACCCTCACAGCCCCTCCGACCGTGACTCCCATCCACAGGCCAGGGTGCTGCCGAGACCACGCAGCCAGCACGTTGGCCTATGGAGGGCAAACGTGGCCATCAGGCCAACAGCCAGCGTTGCAGAGTGAAAGCCACAGAAAGCTTGGTCTCTTTGCACGGAGGCCTCGAGGATTTCCAGCAACTCAGAAGGAAGGACCCACAGCTGAGGAACCGACGATCGGGAGCTGGTCCTAGCAGACAGCCCCCAGGGCCTGCACAGCCCACGCCAGCTCTTCTCTCTCTCAGGCAGGGACACCGCGCTCACCTGTCCTCTGTTTATATTCTGAGTCCCTGTGCCCCTGTCACCGAGTGGAGCAACACAGGTTGTCCACATACTCCCAAATACAGCTTTTAAAGGGTTTGACCGTGTCCTTCATTTTTCTGGTTTCTCTCTGTATGTTTGCACAAATAGGTACAAAAGCATATTGTTGGCTTATCTGCTAACGACGATACCAGGAAGGCAGCTGAAACCAGAGGTACCTTCACAGGAAGCTTCCCTCCTCTGGTTTCCTTTTCCCTCGCGATGAAAAGAAGCAGGTGCAGGGGCAGGGCTTGGGCAACATCACACACCCGCCCTTCCCTGATGCGAGTGACAGGCGGGACTAAGGGCCTCCTGCACAGTCTGCATCCCTCGGCTGGTCAGCACCAAGCTGCACCCCCTGCCTCTCCTATGAGGGTCAGCCCCTGGGGCCCCCGGGCTCCTCTGCACTGTTGCCCACATGCATCTCACCTGCTCCTCACCATGATCTGGGGGACACGGGTACGCAGTTCCTAAGTCTCCGAGAGGCCGTGGAGCTGGCAAAGGATAAGGACACAGTCCTGCGTGGGGATGACCCAAGGGCTGCCTCGGAAGCACCCTGCCTGCTCACCCCCTGCTCCAAGTTGGCTGGCACACTACAACGGGGCAAATTGCCCTCTGCACTTTAACAGTGTGTAGAATTAAATCCATAAAGGTTAAAGGGAGATTTTCTACAAAACCTGAGAATTATTGGCTTTTCTCATCACAAGATGACACCTGCAGACATTCTGTAAATAATGAACACAGGCTAGACCTCTCTTTATGACCACTCAGTGTGCGTGTGTGCGTGTGTGTCTGCGTGCTCACTCGTGTCTGACTCTGTGCGACTCCATGGACTGTAGCCTGCCAGGCTCCCCTGTCCATGGGATTCTCCAGGCAAGAATACTGGAGTGGGCCTGTTCCAAGGGGCTTGCCATTTCCTTCTCTAATGATATCATATATAACATAACTCTAAAGTGCTCTGCTTTGCAGAATACATATTGATCACCCAATTATTACAGGAATCCATGTATATGAACATGTGTGTATATTTCTATAATTACATTTTACCTATCTTGATGGCATTACAAGATGTAGAACTAGTTATTATTTGATAAGGGCACAGAAGGTTTAATCATACCTGCTCCTAATTAAAGTCTAAGAGTCAAAGTTCTCAAAAATTATGAGTTACAGTAAAAAAAAACAAAAACTACATCCTTTTCTTCCAACCCTGCTGGTGCTCAGCTGCCAGACCCCTTGCTATTGCTTTTCCACTGGTCCATGTGCACGTTTTTTAAGCAGCTCACCTGCCACTGGAAAAATGTGGCACCCCATGTTATCCATGCAAACACCGCCGCATCAGGAGGAACATGCGGGCCGCTGCTCGGGATTCTGTTCACTGCAGAGCACAAGTCTCTAGAGAGGCGCGTATCCAAACACCGTTCTTAAAAAGGGTAAGGTGCACACACAGAGCTACACCCATTTCATACGTAAAACTCTCGTTTGTACTGGGGAAAGCAGTAAACTTGGAAGGAGGAGAAAAAGCAGGAAAGGAAGATGAGGGCAAGGGCAGCAAACGCAGCTGCTGCACCGGCCGCCCCGACCCACCGGCCAACGGCTGGAAAGCCAGCGTCCTGAGGTCAGCTCTGCCGCTCAGGCTGGAGGGCAGTGTAGCTGTTACTGCTCGGTGCAAATCAAGGGACTTCACTGGGAGCGGGACTTTTTTGTGTAGCCACGACCTCATAAAGTCACCCGAGAAGGGCACGGTGGCTGCTGGTTTATCTGAGAATGTGGGGAGCATGCAGAGCCAGGAGCAGGGAGGGGGGCCGCCCGCGTTCGCCAGCAGATAAACTGCACAATGGGCTGGCGCGGGGACAGGCCCGGGGGCTCATTCCGCCCCTGCCTCCTTATCAGAGTTTCCGTGGAAAACACGCACAGAGGAAGCAGAGGAAGCAGGAGGCCGCGCAGGCCGCGGGATTCCACCGGCTCGGGGACTCACCTCGTAGCCCTTCTCCAGCAGGAACTCGGCCAGGTAGGAGCCGTCCTGGAAGACAAGGAAGAGGGACAACGTCAGACCCACCGCAGCCACGACCGAGGTTTGAGAACAGCCTTTCAGGGGCTCTGTGGATGTAAACAAGGCCCACAGCAACCGACAGGAAAAACGGTTCAGACGACACCCGACGTGAGCGCCACGCACTGCTCTGCTGTCCTCCTTTCCACAGCGGGAGCTCATCTGAGCCCACAGGGGGACGAGGCAGGGGGCGCTGGCATCACCACCCGCACAGGGAGAGTGCTGAGGTCCAGGGACCCTGGGGGCAACGGGCAGAACGTGAGGCTTCAGAGGCTGGTGGATCTGGTTCAGGTTTGGCCACTTGTAAGCCGTGTGAAAACACAGAACGTGTGGGCCTCGCAGAAGGCCTTGGTGCTGCTGGGACATAAAACAGGACCCTGACAACATCGGGGGTGGGGGTCACTGGGGGAGGGATGAGACAGGAGCTGCAGGGGCTGGGGAGAGTGCAGGGCGAGGACGGGGAGGGGGCCGAGAATACGGGGTGCTGACATCCCTGGGAAAAGCCAGCACGTGGAGAAGAGGCCCTCCAGGCTTCGAACCCAAGGGTCCGGAAAGTCACGAGAAAGCGTTTAGGGGTTTTGAGGTGGGGTGGAGGTGGGGGCAGTGACGTGATCAGGTCTGTATCATCCCTGCAGGCACACATGAATGGATCACAACAGAAGGAGCGCGCTTATTTTATATAGAATATTAAGAGCTTCATTTGTATGCACCTTAAGTCATGCTTTCTCTACGATCAAGGTGTTGGACTAAACACAGAGATTCGCAACTTGTTTTTTATTTTTTTTAATTTTATTTATTTAGGCTGTGAGGGGCCTCCGTTGCCGCCAGGCCCTTCTCTAGCTGTGACAGGCGGGGGCCCTTGTCCAGTTGCACTGTGGGCCTTCTCCTTGTGGCATCTTCTCTCGTTGAGGCTCCTGAGCTCCAGAGCTCAGGCTCGGTAGCTGTGCTGCACAGGCTAAGCTGCTCCACGGCACGTGGGATCTTCCCAGATCAGGATCGAACCCATGTCTCCTGCGTGGGCAGGCAGATTCTTCACCACTGAGCCAGCAGGGAATCCCCTCCCAACTTATCTTCTAAAATTCTTTTATAAATGCCTAAGTAAGGATAGGGGTCTGTGTATTTTATGTGCCAATTTCAGGGAAAGAAGGTACAAGAGTCATCTAACCGAAGCACTAACAAGCCGCACGGCACAAAATCACAGTTCCAGAGACAGCGATGGTGCAGACCACCCCAGCCCCGCCAGGGTGACCAGGCGCTGCACAGCCAGCCCGTAGCTGCGTTTCTGCTCCCAGCCCAGGCAGGCCCCTCACCCATCCAGGCTTCACAACTGCTGGGGCTCTGTGCGCAAATCTGGTTGGGAGCACTTGGGTTTTCTTTGGTTTCCTAAGTTTGAAAAAATCTTAAAATATCCTTTTGAGCTTCAAAGGTAGATACTCCAGGAATAAGAAAAATGAAGTGGGCTTTATTCCTATCATTGCTGGACTCAAAAGCTGGGACTGGAGACACCCTGCGGGTCCTGGAAATGGCGCAGTTGCCTCGAGGGTGTTCACGCTTTAGCGCAGAAGTCAGGACGGACTCAGGCAGGACCGCTTGGCAAGGGTACCAGGGACACGTTTTGTGGTTCATTGAAACATGCAGCAAATTTTCTTCTGACTCCTTGACATAAATATTCCTGTATATAGACTCATGTGGAGAAGAAGAGAGATGGTCTGGCATATTCCTTTTCCTCTCCCTCTCATGATATACACACGCCTGCTTGGTTTCACACACCCAACATGCAAAGTAAATCAGACAAGACTGCTGAACAATGCGCACTCCGACAAGCCAGGCTGATCGACAGGACCCCAAAGCCTTATCAATCAACCAATCAATCAGAAAATAGCCTAGCAGAGAAGCATCTATGACCGCACCGCAGCCGGTCAGACCGCCCTGGAGAGACGTGTCTTCCTGTCTGTGCTGTCGCCACTCTGAAGTGCTCCACACTACGCTTTGCAAACTTTTTGTGTCTCTTGGAATAAAAAGTTAAAATGCACTGTACTTCACCACAGTTGCCCAGAATGTTTTAAAAAGGAAAAAAGGCAGCGGTGAGACCCTGGGGGAGGGGCGAGCTGTGATTATCCGGACGCTGATGCGACGCAGGCCTGCCGGGACTGGACGCTGTCAATAGGTCTTGTTCTTCTCACCAGGCCCTCCTCAGACTTTCCAGCCGCCTGGAACATTCTGCACCAGCGGTGGCACCCGCTTCCTCCCCACTTCCTTGCCAGGCCTCCCGAGCGATAGGGCCAGCAACACAGTGTGGGAACGGAGCTGCAGGGCCCCAGGCCCCGGCCTCCCCCAGCCCCCGACCCTGCGCCGAAGCCCCTCCAGCAGGACGGGTGGAAGACTGACCCGTCACACCTCCGAGGCCGCAGCCAGCGCCGCAACCGGACACCCGACTCTGCAAATCCGAGGGGCTAAGGGACTAAGAACCCAGCTCACTCACCACAAGCACACTGACTCTGGGACAGGTTCCAGCCTGGGCTCAGTCCTCGTCACAGAAATGTTTTCACTGGAGAGCTGACACTCCAACTGTGACTCTTTCCATCTGACTTTGCACACATCTATTAAAAGAATCTCCTTTCCATATTAAAGGCCATACAGCTTGAAGCAAGCACTGCGGCTTTGACGTTTTCAAAACACAGAAGTATTTTCTATCTTATTCTCGCAGGAACACCCCTGGAGCGCAAGCAGCCACTTGGCCTGTGAGCTACGGAGGCAGCTGGAGGTCAGCTGCCCACCTGGTCCCCACCATGAGAGGGGAGGCAGGACTAGAGCCCGGGGCTCCCACCACTGTCACCCAGAAAACATGGTCCACCCCTGGGACCCACCAGCCCATGTCAAAACCCAACACGGTAATAAAAACTCCAAAATGGATTCATTGGTAAATCAAATTGCTTTTGTTGCTTTGCCATCATGACAGGGCAATGGTGCTTCTTGTTGTACCCAAGTGACCCAAACGCAGAGGTCCCATAACTTCAGGACCACCTGGAGCTCAGAGGACTGGGCAGGACACAGGGCCTCAGGTGGGCACCAGAGCCTCTGGGGAAGTGCCACAGGGCTGTCTGGAGGTGGACTTGGGTTGGTAGTGGATGTTCGTTCTGGGCTGTAAAGCCCAGGGGCCAGAGCCACTGTCTAGAATCCAAAACAGGCAGATTTCGGTGCCTGGGGCCGCAGCTGTGTCCCTGAGTAGTTCTGTCCTTCACCTCCATGGATTGTTCCAGATATAAACCCATAAAATTCACAGCAACTCTAGAAGTTAACTGAATCGTATTTTGATTGTAGGATAAAAATTATCTAAAATTTCACATCTATGAAAAGCTGAAGGAAGTGGAGGAAGGTCCCCCATTCTCCTGATGTCCAAAGAAGGCTGAAATAGCCCTGAAGACCCTCATGCCCACCCACAACCACACACGAACGTGCCTGGACATCCACCTTCCCACAGAGAGGAGGGGCCATTTCTCCTCTCTTTTCAAACATGGACCCTCTTCTAGCCCAGAGGATGAATGAGGACAGTGCTGTCTCAGATGCAGCCTGAGCACCTGGCCGCTCTGAAATGCACCTGAATCAGACCATACATTTCTGCCAGGCATTGCAGGAAGCTTCTTCACACAGAGGAAGACAAGCGGAATTGGGTGAAGAACAGATCACTGATAAAATGAACTCCCTTGTTTACATCACCTGGAACACCAAGAAGTAAAACACCCCTCCTGCAAGAAAAGAGCCTCACCAACACTGCCTGCCATGTGCTTTAACTCTAGGTATGCCGGTCGCTCTACAGCGAGTCTAGGTGTGCCGGTCACTCTACAGCGAGTCTAGGTGTGCCGGTCACTCTACAGCGAGTCGAGGTGTGCCGGTCACTCTACAGCGAGTCTAGGTGTGCCGGTCGCTCTACAGCGAGTCTAGGTGTGCCGGTCGCTCTACAGCGAGTCTAGGTGTGCCGGTCGCTCTACAGCGAGTCTAGGTGTGCCGGTCGCTCTACAGCGAGTCTAGGTGTGCAAAGCACTCTACAGCGAGTCTAGGTGTGCCGGTCGCTCTACAGTGAGTCTAGGTGTGCCGGTCGCTCTACAGCGAGTCTAGGTGTGCAAAGCACTCTACAGCGAGTCTAGGTGTGCCGGTTGCTCTACAGCGAGTCTAGGCGTGCCGGTCGCTCTACAGCGAGTCTAGGTGTGCAAAGCACTCTACAGCGAGTCTACATGTCCCGGTCACTCTACAGCGAGTCTACATGTGCCAGTTGCTCTACTGCAAGTCTAGGCGTGCCGGTCGCTCTACAGAGAGTCTAGGTGTGCAAAGCACTCTACAGCGAGTCTACGTGTGCCGATCACTCTACAGCGAGTCTAGGCGTGCCTGTCGCTCTACAGAGAGTCTAGGCGTGCCAGTCACTCTATAGTGAGTCTAGGTGTGCAAAGCACTCTACAGCGAGTCTACGTGTGCCAGTCGCTCACAGCGAGTCTAGGCGTGCCCGTTGCTCTACATAGAGTCTATGTGTGCAAAGCACTCTATAGCGAGTCTAGATGTGCAAAGCACTCTACAGCAAGTCTAGGTGTGCCAGTCACTCTACAACACGTCTAGATGTGCTAATCACTCTACAACAAGCATTTTCAGCTAACCGCAGTTACAAAGAGTTGGACACGACTGAAGTGACTTAGCAGCAACAGCAGCAGCAGAGAGAAGTGGTATCCCTGATGGCTCAGATGGTAAAGAATCTGCCTGACATGCAGGAGACCTGGGTTCAATCCCTGGGTGGGGAAGATCCCCTGGAGAAGGGAATGGCCTAGAGAGCCCCATGGACAGAGGAGCCTGGTGGGCTACAGTCCATGGGGTCACAAAGGGTCGGACACGACTGTGCAACATTCATTTTCAGAGACAAGTGATCAGCGGTCGCTGCACAACCAAGAATGAGGAACACTCCTCTCTGACATGGACCCTCTGCTGGGTAAGAGCCGCTGCACACACACCTCACAAAAGCACAATTCACGCGTGCACGCCTCACACGGACATGCCTGATACACATACGCCACACACACACACTGCACACCTCATACACACACGCATGCCACACGCCTCACACGCACATCATACATACAGTGGTAACACTGGCTCTGCTGCTGATCCAGGGCCTCCCAGGAAACCATGATGAGCTGGAAGTCCAGTTCAGTCGCTCAGTCGTGTCCAACTCTCTGCGACCCCATGAATCGCAGCACACCAGGCATCCCTGTCCATCACCAACTCCCGGAGTTCACTCAGACTCATGTCCATCAAGTCGGTGATGCCATCCAGCCATCTCATCCTCTGTCGTCCCCTTCTCCTCCTGCCCCCAATCCCTCCCAGCATCAGAGTCTTTTCCAATGAGTCAACTCTTCGCATGAGGTGGCCAAAGTATTGGAGTTTCAGCTTCAGCATCATTCCTTCCAAAGAAATCCCAGGGCTGATCTCCTTCAGAATGGACTGGTTGGATCTCCTTGCAGTCCAACAGACTCTCAAGAGTCTTCTCCAACACCACAGTTCAAAAGCATCAATTCTTCGGCACTCAGCTTTCTTCACAGTCCAACTCTCACATCCATACATGACCACAGGAGAAACCATAGCCTTGACTATGGGCAGCCTTTCAGAAAGAGGCTGGACATCCCCCACCACTGTCAGCCTAACATCACTCCATCTTCAGTTCTTTCCCACAAGCATTCTCAAAATTTTGTAATGCTAATTTCAAATTAACATTCAGTTTCAAAAGATTCTAATATTAAGTCCTGTGTCTAATGGTAAACTTAATGGTAAATTTAATATAAATTATCATAGAGGAAAGAAATTATCTAAAAAGTTAATTTTAGAAAATATTTTATTTTCAGCTTGATAGGTTAAAAAATGATGTTTTTCTTTCCATTTTTTGATTAGGATAATATTAAGATTTACAAGGTTTTTGTGTTTATGACTGTGTGCCCTATTTCTTCCAGAAATTATTTATTCTTACCTTTAATATTTCTTATACATTTTTCTAGTAGGCTGTATTTCCTCAATTAGTTGTTTCTCTAAGCATCTAGAACATACATAAAACCTAATTTCTATCTCCAATAAAAGACACTCAAAAAATATTTGGAAATAGGTGAGCAGAGATTTTTAGTGGTAGAACGAACCCCCATGATAACTGGTTTAAAATTCATTCCTTTCAAACTGCAAATGATTATTGTAAACTCTTGGTTTAATGAGCAAAGAATGAAAACACAAAACCCTGAACCCCAGGAGCATCAACACAACGCAGCACTCGGGCAGCACCTCGGACTCCAGAGGCTACAACATTTAGGGAACTGTTGTAAGAAAAGTGGGCTTAGAGGGAAGAGCTGCTAATAAGGCACAGAAGGATCACTTCTAATCACACGGTTAGAAGAAGGACAACTCACGCAGGGCAGCACAGCCCCAGAACTCCGTACAAAGCCCCAGAAGCACGTCTAGAGGCACTCAGCACACACGTGCCTGGGTGGGTGTAACACCTGTGTGATGCATGGATGCATCCCGTGGGAGCTGGCTGCCCACCTCCTGCCCACCTCCCCTCCCGTTTAAAACATAAGCCCCTTCGGTCTGAACCCTGTGCCTTCTCTGTCTCCCGTCGTGAAGCTCGTGCTGAACTTCCTGCCCTTCCCAGGGAAGCAGAGGTCCCCATGCGCCCTGGTGTGACTGCAGGTAACAGCGACAGCGGTGCCAGCGGCAGGCGGGAGCACTGCTCAGCACGCGGCTACGCGGCCGTGCTCCCGGTGCTGCACGGCCGGCCATGCTCCCGGTGCTGCACGGCCACTAGCTTTATGTCTTCACAACAACCTGTGCAGTTGACAGTTGACACTGGTATTATATCCATTTTACAGGTGAGCAAACTGAAGCGAACTGAGATCCCGCCACATGCAGGAGAGCCCAGCTAGAAAGCAAAGAAAGGATCACACTGCAGAGACTTGTGACAAATGACGTGTGTGGCACCTGCTTCACTAAATAGGGTCAATCCCTCGGCAAGGACGGGCCCACAGATATTGGGACATAAAATCCGGTCTCTACAGAACTTGTTAACAAAGCAAAGTGTCACAGACTAGTGAATATCAAACCCTCACCGGGCCATGGGTGTCAGGGGACAGAGGACAGAGAGGAAACCAGGGCCTCAGTCCCTCGCTCCAGTCCTGAGAGTATCTGGGAAGCCAGGTACTTCCCGCGCGAGATAGGACCAGACGCCCACGCCATGTGGACGGTGAGCCAGGGAAGCTGCACAGCTGTCACAGTCTCCTCTGTTGGTGTGCCAGGAGACGCAGGAGTCCCAGGCAGAGGCAGGCAGGGATAAAAGGAAGGCCAAGAAACACTCAAACCAGTCCACCCTAGAGGAAATCAACCCTGAATATTGATTGGAAGGACTGCTGCTGAAGCTGAAGCTCCAGTACTTTGGCCACCTGATGGGAAGAACTGACTTACTGAAAAGATCCCGATGCTGAAAAAATTGGAGGCAGGAGGAGAAGGGGATGACGGACGATGAGATGGTTGGATGGCATCACCGACTCAATGGACATGAGTCTGAGAAAACTCTGGATAGTGAAGGACAGAGAAGCCTGGCGTGGTGCAGTCCACGGTGTCACAGAGTCAGACACGACTTAGCGAGTGAACAAGATGCACTTCCCCAGGACGCCATCTGTGCTGGACAGCATGGTGCTCTGCAGAAATCCATCACCACCCTCCAGCACAAAATCAAGGTGGGAGAAAACCGAGGAAATACAAGAGGCATATCCCGTCAAAACCCCCTGAAAGGTCTGCCTAACTGGCCAGTTCAGTGCCGCTGTGAATAGCCGCTTTCAAGTTTAGAACAATATTCTAACTGAAAGTCTTCATAACTCAGGGCTCCAGATACATCGATAAAGATTGGTTCAGATCTGTAGAAAGGTTAATAATAAATTACAGGTAAACTTCATGCTTAAAATAATCTCTTTGTAATAAATATGCACATACATTAAAACTGTACAAAAATGGAAAACAGTTTCTCTTTCCTCTTCCTTTTCTTGTTATTGCTCAGAGTGACGGTCCACACAACTAAAGGCTGTTTCTTTGCAAAGCACATACTTGCACAGCTCCAATCACCCAAGTGATTTATGGAGGAAACGACTTTGTGCAGGTACTCTAACCAAAACAGAACCTCACTTTGTCCAGTGTTCAAGGCCATGCTTAATGAAAACTTCAAATTTGGAAGAAAAAAAAAAAAAAGTAGTACTGAAAAGAGAAGAATTATTAAATTTTAGTATTTACCTGATTTATTAACATTTCTTCGTGCATTTCTTTTTATAATTTGTGCCCTGCCTAATGGAGGAAGAAAAAACAAGTGTCCTTTTATTTACCGGCTTTGAAAAGGTCATGAGAATAAGAAAAGGATACACATACATTGATGGCTGTCTCAGTTTCCATTTTACTGCACATTCAGTTATGAGGTTGTTACTTCAATGTCACCGCTGGTGGTAAGTAGAGTTTAGCGATTTGCAAACATTCTCGCTCTTTTTAACCTGATTTCTTTCAGGGATAAAAGCACGTGGCACAGTCAGGTACAGCCGTGACAGAAGTGCCACCCGGGAGCCCCGGGACGTTGCAGATCTGCTCTGCAAGCATGGAGTCCCCAGGAAGCTGGAGACACTGCAAATAACAGAAGAGACACACAGGGCGAGAGCTGGGGCTCGTGGGACCTAGAACCATTGGAAGATGATGGAAGTCCAGCACACGCACGCAGGCGACACGGAGTGTGTCAGCGTCTACCCAGAAAGCTGCCCGTCATCAAATGACCCAAGATGACGCTCGGGGGGTAAGGGCGTCCTGGCAAGGCGAGGACAGGCAGGAGCGGCACACCTCCCAGTCACCAGGACAGGCTGACCTCAGCGGGCACGCGGCCTGCGGGCCGGTCACTGCAGGACACCACTATGTGGACAAGGATATCCCTTGCTTACTTGCTGGGTGGTGCTGTTATGAGTGAAGGTCCTGCCACTCAGACGAGGGGCCAAAAAGCACTTTGGGGGGACTTCACACGTTGAAAAGCACGCACCTCCACCCAGCCGGCAGCCGTCTCTGCAGTCACTGGCTCCAAGGCCCTGCAGGGGGGGGCGTCCATCCCCGCCCAGCCCCTCCCAGACACAGGGAGAGGACAGGCTCCCGGACTCCGACGGGGCAGCTTCTGCAGGCGCCCGCTGTTGGCCATGTTCATCTCGCCGCTGTGCCCTCCCTCGCCAACAGCAACGGGGCTCAGCCTGCATGCAACCACACCCTTCTGTTTTTCAGGATCTTCTCGGTTGCATTTTTCAATGTGTCCGGTATAAGGACACACTGGGGGTCCCTGACAAAGCCTGGGAAAATCCAGACCCAAGACAAATTCCGGAAGGCGCATAATTCAGGCAGCTAAGTCTGGACTGTACACGAACAAACCGCACAGAACCACTGCAGGGTTCTGAGAAACGCTGGAGTTTACCCTGGGACGACCCAAGCCTGGATTCTGGTGATGTCAGAGTGGCAGAAAACATGGCTTCGGAAATGCCCCATGTGACGGTACAGCAGGCTCCCCTCAGCCACCCCAGTGACCCCACCACCTCCGGGTCTCAGGAGGGACACGGGCCAGCTGAGGTGGCTCTGGAAGGTGGCAAGTGAGACACGGCACAGAAGGAGCAAAGGAGCGTGGTTTCCAAGAAAATATCCCACGGGGAACAAAATAGCAGTGCCTGCAAGTAACTCAAAAACTAACACAAAACAGAGAAGGCGGCACGCGAGGATTCCATACAAGCCAGCACTGAAGTACCCCGGGGAGGGGGCCAGAACCCACAGGAAGCCCCCGGCCCTTCAGAGACTCTCTCGGGAACCGGCAGCCCACACCGGGGAGGAAGTGGGCCCGGAAAAGCCACAGCTTCCCGGACGCTCAGGCCCCAGGCCCCGAGCTGGTCCCAGGCCTCGGTCACAGCCGCATGCGCAGCTGGGATAATCACTGCGAGAAAACACTGCCAAGCGAGGGGTCAGATTCCAAGTCTTCAGTAAGCCATAAGCTCGGCACTAACCCACCAGAGCCCACCCAGGTCCTGTGCCCACAGGCGGGAACCCACTGTGCACCCGCCTTCGGAGAACTGCTGACGTGACCTGCAGCTGAAAACAAACTCAGAAAAGGCAGGAAGAGAGGGAGGAGGGGAAAATGAACACCATGCAACACCCTCCTGTGAGCCGACAAAGGTCCCCAGGCTGAGGAGGCCACTGGACGGGAGGGGAAGACGGCCAGGTAGGCAGGGGCCGCTCTCCATTCGCCAGCCAGCTGACCACAGGGCCCAGCGGCCACACACAGGGCACCGCGGGCTCCAAGTGTCCGCTTGGCACCTCCTGTGAAAGCTAATTACAGGCCAGGGCGTCTGGGTGTAGCTCTGGTTGCGTTCTCTGTCTCCGTCTCCATGTGTCTGTCTGTCTCTGCCCCGGCTCTCCGACTCCGACTCCCTCTCCCCTTCTCCCCGCGCTCCTAGAGCACAAACGCAGGTCCCGCTGGTCTCAGGCTCAGGCACCCACTCGGCAGCAGAGTCACATAGGTCAGTGCCCAACATCGGGCATGTGTGTTCTGTTACAAGGCGGAGGCAAACTACAGCACCTAACAAAGACCTCCTATGGAACCTTCACGGCATGTTTACCACAAGCCACTTTCAACTGCGTGTTTCTGTCTCTAGGCCTTGAGACAAAGGGGCGAGAAAGTTCATTCACATATCCGAAGGGGCTATTTACTAAAAGCGTAACATCAGTCTAAAAATAGGACCTGTTATGAGTTGAACATTGTCCCCTGAAAATTCATCTGTTGAAGCCCTAATTCCCAGGGCCTCAGAAATTATTTGAATTTGAATAACTGAGTTATTTGCAACCTTATTTGAAATAGGGTCATTGCGGATGAAATTAATTAAGATGACATCATATTAGAATCAGTTCAGTTCAGTTCAGTTCAGTCGCTCAGTCGTGTCCAACTCTTTGTGACCCCATGAATCGCAGCACGCCAGGCCTCCCTGTCCATCACCAACTCCCAGAGTTCACTCAAACTCACATCCATTGAGTCGGTGATTCCATCCAGCCATCTCATCCTCTGTCGACCCCTTCTCCTCCTGCCCCCAATCCTTCCCAGCATCAGTCTTTTCCAATGAGTCAACTCTTCGCACGAGGTGGCCAAAGTATTGGAGTTTCAGCTTTAGCATCAGTCCTTCCAAAGAACACCCAGGACTGATCTCCTTTAGAATGGACTGGTTGGATCTCCTTGCAGTCCAAGGGACTCTCAAGAGTCTTCTCCAACACCACAGTTCAAAAGCATCAATTCTTTAGCACTCAGCTTTCTTCACAGTCCAGCTCTCACATCCATACATGACCACAGGAAAAACCATAGCCTTGACTAGACGGACCTTTGTTGGCAAAGTAATGTCTCTGCTTTTCAATATGGTATCTAGGTTGGTCATAACTTTCCTTCCAAGGAGTAAGAGTCTTTTAATTTCATGGCTGAAATCACCATCTGCAGTGATTTTGGAGCTCAGAAAAATAAATTCTGACACTGTTTCCACTGTTTCCCCATCTATTTCCCATGAAGTGATGGGACCGGATGCCATGATCTTTGTTTTCTGAATGTTGAGCTTTAAGCCAACTTTTTCACTTTCCTCTTTCACTTTCATCAGGAGGCTTTTTAGTTCCTCTTCACTTTCTGCCTCTTCACTTTAGTTCCTCTTCACTTTCTGGTTGTGACTCAGGCGGTAAAGCATCTGCCTACAATGCAGGAGACCCGGGTTCGATCCCTGGATCGGGAAGCTCCCCTGGAGGAGGAAATGGCAACCCACTCCAGTATTCTTGCCTGGAAAATCCCATGGACGGAGGAGCCCGGTAGGCTAAGAGTTGGGGGGTCTCAAAGAGTTGCACACGACTGAGCAGCTTCACTTCACTTCATTCTGATATGAGGGCTTCCCAGGTGGCTCAGTGGTAACAGAACCTGCCCACAAGCAGGAGACTCGGGTTCAGTCCCTGCCTCAGGAAGCTCCACTGCAGGAGGCAACGGCAGCCCACTCCAGTATTGTTGCCTGGGAAATCCCATGGACAGAGGGGCCTGGCGGGCTAGAGTCCATGGGGTCACAGAGTCGGATGCGACTTCACAGCGGAAACAACAGGTTCTGATGTGACCAGGGTCCTGACAAAGAGGGGAGTTTGGACGCGGAGACACAGGGAGACACCATGTGAAGACAGAAGCAAAGGTCAAGCTGACACTGCAGAAGCCAAAATATCAACTACGACAGCACTAGCCCGGAGTGGAGGCCGGGAGCCAGTCCACCCTCCAGCCCGGAGGGGAGGCCGGGGCCGGTCCACCCGCCAGGCCTGAAGAAGGGGCCACTGTGTGGATGACTCGACCCCGGACATCTGGAGCAGGGAGAAAATAGGCCCCCGACCTGCAATGCCGTGTGACGGGACCGGGGACGAGCAGCAGACGCAGGACAGGGAGCCGGCGCTGCCGAGACCGGCTCCCAGGGCACCACCTGCCCCAGCGCTCTCACCCGGCCTGGCCCTTGCCTCCAGCCCTGCAGGGATCACCAGGAGTTCCCCAACTTGTGATCCCGAAAAGTTTCACACCTACAAAAAAGCGATGAAACGCCCGTTAGCCTTGCAGACTCGCCTGTTGGTGGGCTTTCACATCTGTCTCATCTTTGTCTTGCACGTGCCTGCACTCACTTTGCTGTTGGCAGGAGACTCATGTGGGAGCACACTGCAGCCTCAGTGACAGAGCGACACTCCGCCCTTCTCGAGCTTCCTCGCCTCGAGGTTCCCAGGGGCCTGGAAGCTCTCCTCTGACCTCAGCACGGTTAACGTAGTCAATTTCTAACTTTCCCAGTTAATCAGTTCAGTTGCTCAGTCGTGTACGACTCTTTGGGACCCCACGGACCACAGGCTTCCCTGTCCGTCACCAACTCCTGGAGTTTGCTCAAACTCATGTCCATCAAGTTGGTGATGCCATCCAACCACCTCATCCTAGGGCAACTTTCCCGATTGCCCTCAAAATGTTTTAATAACGGTTTATTTTTTTTAATCCAAGACCCAGTCATGGTCTGTACATTGTGTGTGTGTGTGTGCTCAGTTGCTCAGTTATGACTGACTCTTTGTGACCCCATGGACTGTAGCCCACCAGGCTCCTCTGTCCATGGGATTCTCCAGGCAAGACTGCTGGAGACGGTTGCCATTTCCTCCCCCAGGGGATCTTTCCAACCCAGGGATCAAGCCCATGTCTCCTGTGTCTCCTGCATTGGCAGGTGGGTTCTTTACCAATACTTAAATCAGTAAACTTTACGTCTGTGGAAGCAGTGCCTCGGGCTCCGCAGGGGTAAGCAGGGCCGACCAGAAGCTGGAAGAGCAGCTAAGGAGGGAGACAAATAGAAAACCACCCGAGTCCAGGAAAGGGGGTGAGTCCCCCAAACATGGGTGGTGATGATGACCACGTAAGGGATGGGCAGAGTGGGCAGTTAGAGGGCAGAAGAGAGGAAGAGTTTTCAGCTGCCCAGAGGAAGGGTGCATACTGGGTGGCATGGTTAAGGGGCACAGGTGATGCTCCGTCTCAGACATTCTGAGCTCCAGGCAGTCACGGCAGACGGACGTGTCCAGCAGGTGATTCACGGCAGGAGAAGACGAGACGTGATTAAATTATATCATCACGAATGGTCCTTGTGGCTCTTGAAGAGCGAGGGTTCCATGATAATATCAGATGAAGCCAGGCTTCACGGCTCCTTCGGGTGTTCTGCTGGGAGTGACTTCTTCCCTAACTTGACACTCAGACCTGCTTCTCAACCACCTCCCGAGCAAGGGGGGCGGGGGGAGGGGGCACGGGGGGAGGCTATCTTTACCACGCGGATGTGTGATTTTCCTCTTCAACTGGACAGCAGGTCCCAGAAGGGCTGAGCACCCAGCCATCCTCCTCCTCAGAGAACCTTCTATGGCAGCGCTGTTCACACAGAGCATGTGACCTACCTTCTAAACGTCTATATCCAGGAAGGTGACCTTGTCAGGTAGAAGCAGACAGGCAAATTCATGACGATGAAGTCGGGG
>NW_011494893.1:1216860-1228464 GCF_000754665.1 Bison bison bison
CGGGGCCAGCCTCTACAAGATGTCAAGGAACTTAACAAAGTGAGACTAAGAAGAAGACCCCTGGGTGCAGGGTATGAAGATGCGAAGGACGGAGTCACTGCTGACCCTGCCCCAGGGACCGGGGCTGCAGGACCTCAAGGCAGGAGCAGGCAGGAGTCCACTCTGACTGAGCTTATTCTGTTCATTCTTAAATTCAGAATGTCTACAGTCTTTTAATTTTTAAAAAACTGATAGACTAGTTTTTAAAATATTCATTTACTTGGCTGTGTTGGGTCCTCGTTGCAATATGAAGGATCTTCTGTCACGATGCTCGGACTTTCTAGTTGCACACACGCACCCCAGCACATGGGATCTTAGTTTCCAGACCAGAGATTGAACCCGCTTCCCCTGCAGTGGAGGGCGAATCCTTAACCACTGGACCACCAGGGAAGTCTCTATAGTCTTTTGATATGTTCGCCAAAGATAGTATTTTGGAGCAAAGAATAAAAATAAAACAATCAGAAAGCTATTCAGTTTTGACAAAACCTAAAAAACGTTACCAGTTGGCCAAAAAGCTGACCAGTGGCACTCTGACACAAAGCATGAAGACAATCAAGACAGAAATCCTTAACCTCTGGCCCAGCGGACTCCACCGAGACACGAAACCAACCCCACACACACGTCCAAAGCCCCTCATTTCAGAGCCATGTGACGTGGGCTACAGCTGAGACGGAGGCAGGCGATTCTGAGCCTACACTTTCCAGTGACTCAGTCCAACAGTTTAAGATATTTTGATAATATTCCAAAGCGGGGAGGAAAGACCCAGATTCAGACTGCTGTAAGTTTGAAGCCCTGAGTTAATTCTCTCTCGTCTGGCGTTCGGACACTGGAGACCCTTGCACGGTGCCCGGTCCTCACTCTGGAGCCCCCGCGTTATCAGCGCGGCTCCGCCCGGAACACATCTCCACGGCCAAGCACCAGGCTGGGACTTTCCACAGAGGCTCAACTCTTGCTGACAGCGCAGATCACACTACAAAATGGGGCTTTTCTTCAGGTCCTCAAGAGAATGCAGAGATATCTCCAAGCCTAGTAAAATGCTGCAGAAAAATTCCCCTGAGCATACTAGATAATTTAGCAACTTAGAAACTAAAAGTCCTTAGATGTTATGCATAATGAAATAGATGTGTTGCTGACAAGATGTCTTAACAAAATATTTATATATTGACTCACATTTAAAATATGTTAGGAGTATCCCTTTTTAAAAGACGCCTGTGTGAAGCCTCTTGAAAGGTGGCATGTTAGATGTTCTCAAAGCGGGGCCCCCACACCGTACAACTAAGCCCCCTGTTCCAGTCCAGCATTTGGAAACACATTTTTACTATTCCTGGAAGCACTTTCACATTTTTGTCAGATGTTGAGTGAGCAACAGGGTAAATAACGTTTCAAAAGCATTTCTCGAGCAGTAAAACCTTCAGTTCCCAGCTAACAGGACTGATCCAAAGTAAATGAAAGGCTGGTGTGACTCAGCGAGTGTGTGAAAACCTCCAGTTAATGGATCTATTCAGGGACTCGGCACGCACTTGGGAGTCATAAGTCGGGCAGCCGGGCATCAACGCCAGCCTGGGCGCCTGCCCACACCTGAGGCGGGGGCGGCAGGGGTTCTCGGGGACCCGGGTCCCACCAGTTCTGGGGGAGAGACGGCGCCCAGGGGGCAGAGAGGGTCCAGGAACCCGCAGGAGAGAAGGGAGAGACAGCTCCTGTGGATTCCTCTGGAAGCCCTCAGGTGCATCCGCGGAGGTACCACCGCCTGGCTGGGCTCCCAGAGCACCGTCGACAAGGTCATGAGTTACTAATCAGAGGTGGAGACGGCCTCAGAGGTCAAGAACTTCAATCACCCCACCAGGGAGGAAACCGAGGCCTTGACAGTGAAACAGACGAAAACAAATGGAAACTGCTTTCCTGCTTATCCAAGGCTGCCTCAGACAGCTTAGGAAGGACAGGCTTTACCAGGGAGAAAGTAAGAGGGAAAAGGTAGACAATGATTTTCCGATTAGCTGGGAAGGATCACTGGAGTGCCAGCAGTTTGGCTGGAAGAAACCATCCGTTCAGTGGGCGCCATTAAAAGGCGAATAAGGACGAGATGGGTTCCCTTCTCACGTATTAACCTGCTACCGAGTTCGGGGTCATCTGCACGCCTCCTGCTCTTTGGAAACCTAACAGGTGGACAGTACAGAGCTCTGAGGGACTGACGAGCGATGAACGTGCACCTACGGACTAAGGGGTGTGTCGCACCTGAATGCAGGTCCCTTAAAAGAGAAGTGAGGGAAGAAGCGCGGCAGAGCGGAGGGGCGGCCGGCCCACGCTCCCAGGCCAGGCGGGGGCCCAGCCGGCTCTGCGGCCCTGCTTGGACTCAAGGACGCAGAGCACTGCTTAAAAGCGCGCCGACAAAGACGCCTTTAAGAAGCGTCAAAATAAATTACTTTGGAGTGTTTTTCACCAGCACGCCTCCAGCTTTCCCTTCTCTTCCTATTTGCTGTTCCCCAGAACCAGCTGAGGCTATATTTAACCCACTTTACAAGCTGTGGGCAGGACGGGCACAAGCACACCCCAGCCCAGGCCGTGTGCGTTCACTGAGCCCAGGCCTTTCGGGTTGGGAGTTTTCTTCTTCCTTTTTTCTTCTTGTTTTTTTTTTTTTTTTTTTTCCCCTTAGTGTCTTAAAAATACCTCATACGTCTTGGAAACAAGAAAAAAATACTTAGAAGCCCCTCCATGTTGGCTTGTTATGTAGATTTAGTCCTGAAGTTAATTTTTTTTTAATTAATAACAAGACAGTCTTATGGCTAAAGTTGCCATGATACCGGATTCTTGGTTACGGTGTGCACTGTATTACTTCTACCAGAAAATGCTTGTCCCACCCAGGACGCAGCACTGGGGAAGGACCACCCTGGTCAGTGACGCTCCTTGGAGGAGCCGGTGCACAGAGACGAACAGCACTAGGAAGTGACCAGGATGAAGACGTGACCCAGACAGACAAGTAAACCCCGTCTCACCGAGAGGGAGCCGGCAGCTGAGACTGCTTCTCTCACTAACACAAAGCCGTCTCCCTGGAATTCCAGGACAGGGACCCCAGCACCCAACAGGCTTTGTCATTTATTACACTGTCCTGGGGAAACCACTGGTTTGGTTTTAGCTTTCTCATCTACAAAATTAGAAATTGAACTCAAAAATAATCTCTGAAATTATTTTTCACCTAAAAATTGTTTCAGATTAATAACGCACAATAATTAAAACAAAATGCCATTCAATGCACTGGATGTTTCTGCAGTACCTACCCCGTGATCTTCAGGATTATTACTCTTACTATTATTATTTAATAAGCACTGTTACTAACAAAATGCATAGAAAACTGCTCCTGATCTCAAAAGAGATATGTACAATATTAATATAAAAAATTTGATTTTCCAAGTTTCAATCTCTCTCACTCTTTAAGAGAGTTTTATGACATGTATGTACTAATTTACTTTTTTCTCTGGATCATTTTGTTTTGTCTTTGATACCATTCTAAACAAATGTCAACCATGAAAACACACGTTACAAATGGAGTAAACACTTTGTTCCCCAAAAGGTCAAACAATCTTACGACTATTCATTTAAAATGTACTCAAAATATTTCATGTTATCTTACCAGTGGTTTTCAGAAACACTGTTCTACACTGGCATTTGCTAATCTGCGTGTTGCGGTGAAGTCCACCACACGGATGGGCCGCACACGAGCTGAGAGGCCCCCGCGGAAACACAGACCCTCCTCTGACATGAGAGCGTCAGTGCTACGGAGAAACGTCCAGGCCCACACTGTCATCTCCTTATACTCGACTTCACTTGCTTATTGACAGTGTGCGAATACCCTTTATTAGATAGAAAACTAAATTCAAGCCTTTTAACATCCTTAAAAGGCTATTTATACTCAAACTAAATTCACTCCAAATATTTTATTGGTCAATGTGGAAAGTATTTAAATTCAGAAGAATTTCTTCCTGCTGTTAGTGAATGCAATTAGATGAGAAAGAACACAAAAATGGTCATTTTGCAGATGATGCAACTGTATACTTAAAAACAAGCATCTATTAAATTACCTGGTTACAAAATTATTAATCAAAATCAAGAGCTTTCCAATTAATAAACAATAAAATTATACTGAGGGAAAATATTCTATTTATACTAGCAAGGAAAGTTGAACACCTAAAAATAGAGCTAATAAGATCTTATTAATAACAGGAATCATATAAAGAAAACTTTAAACACATCAAAGATGTATAAAAAGAGATATTTTAAAATAGTCAAGGACGATCTTTATTCTTGGATTAGAAGATTCAGCATTATGAAGATATCCACTACACCCTAATTAACCTTAAATTCGATTCAATGCCAGATTATCGGGTTTGGGACAGAAAGTGACAAAATTATATGCTAGAGTCAAACAAACATGCAAGAGTAAACTGGAAATCCTGAAAAAGATTAGCAGGGCTTGACTCATGTTGGTCATGAAAGTCACACATCATGAAAACATAATGAAGGAGAGAGGCATCGTGACGCACTCAGAACCTCAATGCAGCCCCAGAGGCAGGCCAGGCCCGGTGAGCACGCTGCAACCAATGTGCAGAAGATGGATCTTAAATGATGCTGAGGAACCAGTGCTTTAGGAAAAAAATAAAGTTACAGCCCTGCCTCTGTCCTGATACTGAACTGTATTCCAAGCCCAACAAAGCTGACAAAAAAACCTTAAATACACTAGAATGGATAAATGTATTTATAACTTCAGAGCAAGGACCATATTTAACAAGACACAATACCCAGATCATAGAGGAAACGACTGATGACTGACTAGAGAAAAATTAAAAATATCTTTAGGGCCAAAAAAATACCAAATACTTATAAGGCAAATGAGAAAATGGAAGGGGGAACTTATCTTCAACATGACAAAAAGAGCTACAGTCCCCACATAGAAAGAACATGTCTGAGAAGAAAAATCATTCGGCATGAAAAGGAGACACAGCTATGAACAGGTAATTAACATAAAACATACATATAAATAGATAATAAATACATATGCAATGACACTGACCCCTACGCAAAATGAAGATGTCAACAGCATGCTTTTTACCCAGTTGTACATTCGTACTTAAACAAGAATGTCTAGTCCAGCATGTGGCAGACTTTATGCAGAATACAACATTCATGCAAATTCTAAAGGATATGTATAGGCTTATGCGTTAAAATATTCTTAAAAGATGCAACAAAACCTGTATTCTGAGGCAAGAAGAGTGGGCTGGGGAAGAATGTGATGACAGAGACTTTCTGCCTCGTTCATCAACACTTTTGTATAAAAAGTAAGAAAGTATTTAGTCAGGCTACTTCTATGTCCTCATGTGTAAGTATTCTCTGTTCTTCCTGATGACACCTACAACTCCAAGTCATAATCACATTTACTAAAAATTCAAAGAAAAGGATTTGATATTATGGTAGATTTTAGAGACAAAGTGGATATAAATCATACAGAATATTTAGTCTTTCCTCTTGAGATGTTGGCCCACTGCAGTTTTTCCGGACCTAAAAGGAAAATGGCTGTGAATACAAACAATGATCCTATTTGAGAAATCTTTAACGTCTATTTCAGAAATTCTATTCAATATCAAAATGACACATTAAATAAATGTTCTGTTCAGATTTCTGTTAATGACTTTCATTAACTAACACACAAAAACAATGTTTGAAAAGCACTCTTATCCTCAAAATTAAATTAAGGTCCTGGGAAGTGGTTAGGATCTCTAATTCTGATCTTGGCACACAGGATAGGAAAGAAAGCCGATGACCACAAGTATGCACCCGCTCTACTTCCAACTCAAATTCAGCAAAGGATTTTTGCCACCTAAACTTGGGCCACTCAACATGCAGATACTCCCTGTCTGTTGCCACTCAAAACTCGTTCTTACAACTAATTCTAAGTTTATAGTATTTGAGCAACAACGTGCCGAAAAGAGCACACACTGAGACATAATTACATGAACGATCAGAGTGAAAACAGAATTTTTCAAACTATTTATCACTAAGGACCTAAGCCCCTGGCCAAACCTAATCTTGTGTTGAGCTTTATCTGGCTAAAGGCAAGTTAGATAAAAGCTTCCTATTGAGAAGACACAAAAAGAAAACAAAATTTTTTTAATTCTTTTAGAAGTTTCGCTTAGACCAAACTGGTGATTTCAAAGAATACTGCAATAGGTTGAACCAAACGAAATGCAGTCCATGGTTTACCTAGAGCTTTTTACCTATTTCACATGCTCAACCTGATAGAAAAACTTAAAGAGACTAATGAATTCTCATAGCATTTCTTTATTTTTTTCAAAGCATAATGTATGTAACCATGCTTTATTTTTTAAGTACTTTCCCAAACCAGACGGGAGGCTCTTCCTGAAAGGATGCTCATCCCCAGGTCCTCCCACAACACTGGCACAAGTTCTCCATAAATGTTGGCAACTTAAAGAAATGGACTAACTTCTTTAAGTGAGACTTCACGTGCCCAGTGTGATATAACGCAGATGATTCAAACCATAGGGGATATGTTATCACCCATTGAAAGGTTACGTATAACCAGGTTAATCTCTACTGTTTCTCAATAATTGTATTTAAAGACAAAATACAAAAGGAGATGAGAAAGCAGAAAAAAGACAATGATGTTTTGCCTCCTGATTTGACAATTAACAAAGAAATCAGAAAAGTGGACAGTTTCCAAAAACTCAGTCAATTCACAGACAGACTCGAAAGGCAATTACCACTCAGGTGTGTATCTTCTGTGGCCAAGCCCTGTGACCAAATGGCCCAGATTGATTCTGGGTGTCTCTCGTGAAAGGAACCACTTGACTTCTGGCTGCCCACGGATGACGGCTCAGTGTTTCAGCCTAACGTCTCCTGACGGACAGAAGACTAGGGTGTCCCAGGCGGAAGATAAGAAGAACACAACTGCTCTAAAAGTTTTCAATTCGGGCACTGTGTGCACAGGCGTTCCTATTACCGAGCCCTTACGAAAACCAGACCCTTAAGAAAAATGAAGTGCGAGGAAGAGCTGTGATGCCAGCTTCCTCCCGAGCAAGAGCTCCATCCAACCGTCCCCGGCCACAGCGGCGGGTGAGGAGCCGGGTGGCTGCTAACGGGCGTTTTTGTGAAGATTTTACAAACGTATGTGAAACCAAAAACAATGGCCACAAGGTGAAAAAGTCAGAAAAGGCACTTTAGACCAATCTACTTACAAAATCAAACAGCCATAAGGAATAACCAACGACAAAAGAAAAGCGAGACTTTTTGGCCTGAAGTGTTGGGATCGCTTTTCTCTAAAGACCTAAGGAAGGGAGGGTACTTACAAGTTATTGCTAAACGTTAAGGTAAACCTGAATGGATGCTGTAGTGGTCTTTCTTTAAATCTTTTCACCCACTACCACTTCTTGCCCCTGGCTTTAGAAAACCAAATATATTATTCAGTACTTTAAAAACCGGTCCCCCCATAATTGTGAGCGGTGTTACAACTTCCTTTCAAGGCAAAGTGTGAAGGATAAATACTAGAGGCAGAAAATGTCAATCACCTGAAATGAATTCAGAGGTAATTTATTTATATGTACGTTCCTATTACTGCATTCTGAAAAAAAATGTTCTTACTCATAAAATAGTATTGATTTTTTTTTATTAAGAAATTCTAAGTCCTAGAAGGGAGCAGCCCATGCCTCGAAGTATTATCCCATGGCAAATGCTCATCAAATAAACCATGAAATAAACTAGTGAACGAATAAGAATTGGGCACACAACCAATACTGATTTTCACAGTAAACTAAAAAGTCTTTGGTTTTTAAAAATATGTTCTTAAAACACATCTCTGATAACTATTAAAATGAGATTGTATTGATAACTTTATTTTTTCATAATAAAAAAATTTAAATTTCACAACGTGACAAACAAAATGAACAGCCTCCTCCTTTTCTTAAAGTCAGGTAAGGAGCAGAGGCTGTGATTCGAAAATGAGCGTAAAAAATGTATGTAAGAGCAAATGTCATTTCATCTCTCAGCAGGGGCGCTTCCTCATTTCCACACTGAAGATGTTCCTGTTTATTTTCTTTCCACCAAACGGCAACCTGCAGTTTCTCCCATGTCCTATTAAAAAGAGAAGAAAGCCAAAGGCACTGAGCTTTAAAGAAGGGCCAAACACCGTAGTTAAGCCCATGTAACTCAACTTGCAGAGAGAACAGTTACCAGCAGATTGTGATTATTAAAGAGACACACAGGACTCATTTAGAATTCTTTCCCTCCTGTGCACACACGCGTGCCTGTGCGCTCTGCTGCTTCAGTCTGCCTTTTCACATCCGTGTGGGCTGTACCCCAGCAGGCTCCTCTGTCCCTGGGCTTCTCCCTGCACACGGTAAAGTTTATTTCCTTGTATTTCAGAGGAGTTCTGCTTCCGTGTCAAGTGCAGAAGTGAGTGAACCATGACAACTCCGTCTGGAACAGCAGCAGAGCCCAGGTTGTCTTACAGCCTCAGGACGGCCCAGAACAGAGCTGCTCAGACGTTACCGTGCATCCAAATGGCACAACATGTGTTCAAAAGCCAGTCCTGAGCCCGCGGAGCTGGGCAGGGCCCAGACTGCCTGGCTGAAGACCGGGCTTCAGGCAGCAAGGTTCTGGAGAGCACGCCGCAGGACGAACGCCCAGGGGACACAAGCACGCCTCTTTCTGAACGAGGACCCCCGGCTCGGTGGATTCCGAGCTGGGGAAGGCGCTGGCGGTCTCTAGCTCGTTTCTCGTGGTCAAGCTCCGCGCCTCCGCCCGCCGACCCAGGACGGCTGACCGGGTGCCCGGGACCCGCGAGCTGGCCCGGCTCACGGTGCATCTCAGCACCGAGGAGGCCAGAGTTCATCTTATCGTGTGAGTAAATACTTCTGCTGCCAAGAGGAAGCCTGCAGACAGAGGACAGACTTGCCAAGGAACTCAGGGCCTGGGTAATTAGGAAACCGCAAGCCACTACGCGTCTTGCGTCAGTCGCAGATGAAGGGGAGCGCTTGCAAAAGGGTTTCACCGCTGGCCTGCTTTGTGGAAGGAAAAAAAAGGAATTTTTGAATTCCTCTCTTACCCAATACAATTACGTGTTTCAGCCTACACCGAAGCTGGCTCCCATCGCGGGATTGCTGTGCTTGGTGAGGGCGAGGTGAGGAGCAGAACACACACCCGTCCGGGCAGGCCTGGCCCCGGTACGGCCGCCGAGACGCCGCCGCGGGGACACGGCCCGCCTGACGCGGCTCCGACCCCCGTCTCTGAGCGGAACACAAACCCCAGCCTCGAACGCGTCCACACCGCCGTCCTCCGAAGGCGCCTCCTCTCACGCACGGCTCTCCAGTGCCTCCTCGCCACCTCGCTGGTCCCCAGTCTTGTTTTCCCTTCATAGTATTGATGCTAGGAATGTGACAGACACAGAAAAAAACACACGACTCTTCAACACACGATGCTTCACAGTATTGACGCTAGCAAGGTTACAGACAAACCCAAAGAGAACACACACACACACACACACGACTCTTCACAGCACTGATACTCGGAACACTACAGAACAAACACAAAGAAAAACGCACAGGACTCAAAGAGACAGAAACCAAATCTGTGTCAGGTCACACTCAAGTAACTCCCCTGAGAGGGGCCTAACTTACAGGAAGAAAACACCTCCTAGGGTCTGGTAAGACTGGAACAGATGTCCTGGGACAACTGTTCGGGGTGTTTTCCCTTAAAAAGTGAAGAAAGATGAATCAAGATTTCCAATCCACCTCAAATACATACCATCTTGATTTCAAACTAAAATGGTGCTTCCCACGTGACACTGCCTCAGAGGACCTTGCAGGTTTGGTGAGAGTCACAGGTCACAGCTGGTCACTCTTCAGTAGACGTGCCCCCAGACACCTGCTGACCGTGAGACTGCGCCACAGCCGTCACCTGCCTGCCCTTCCTTCACGGGGGGGACATGGGCTGGGCTGGGCAGCACCCCTCTCGAGCCGTCCCTCCCGCCTGGACACTCGGATATGGTCACTGAGGCTCTTCCTTTTCCAGCTGCAACAGACAGTTGCAAGCTCCCTCTCAGTGTCTGTCCTAGCAAACCCGTCCCGCCAACAGAGCACCAGGGCCCTTCCCAGTCCTCAGATGCCCGTGACAAACGCAGCCACGTACAGTGAGACTCCACAAGGCTAACTCTGCAGGGGCAGATGGAAGGCCGGTACTGATGGATGGGGGAGGCATCACAGACAAAGGGACTCGGCAGATGAGAGAAGGACTGAGCGCGCGTCCACTCAACACTCTGGGACTTTGACACTTTACAAAATGTAACCAGAATCTCTCCACTGCCTGTTACATTAAACCAATTTATCGGGCTTAACATAACAGGCGATGGAGAGATTTTGGTTGCATTTTCCTTATGATTATACAGTGGAAGTGAGAAATAGATTTAAGGGACTAGATCTGATAGATAAAGTGCCTGATGAACTATAGACTGAGGTTCGTGACATTGTACAGGAGACAGGGATCAAGACCATTCCATGGAAAAGAAACGCAAAAAAGCAAAATAGCTGTCTGGGGAGGCCTTACAAAGAGCTGTGAAAAGAAGAGAAGAGAAAAGCAAAGGAGAAAAGGAAAGATATAAGCATCTGAATGCAGAGTTCCAAAGAATAGCAAGAAGAGATAAGAAAGCCTTCCTCAGCAATCAGTGCAAAGAAATAGAGGAAAACAACAGAATGGGAAAGACTAGAGATCTTTTCAAGAAAATTAGAGATACCAAGGGAACATTTCATGCAAAGATGGGCTCAATAAAGGACAGAAATGGTATGGACCTAACAGAAGCAGAAGATATCAAGAAGAGGTAGCAAGAATACACAGAAGAACTGTACAATAAAGATCTTCACGACCCAGATAATCACGATGGTGTGATCACTGACCTAGAGCCAGACATCCTGGCATGTGAAGTCAAGTGGGCCTTAGAAAGCATCACTACGAACAAAGCTAGTGGAGGTGATGGAATTCCAGTTGAGCTATTTCAAATCCTGAAAGATGATGCTGTGAAAGTGCTGCACTCAATATGCCAGCAAATTTGGAAAACTCAGCAGTGGCCACAGGACTGGAAAAGCTCAGTTTTCATTCCAATCCCAAAGAAAGGCAATGCCAAAGAATGTTCAGACTACCACACAGTTGCACTCATCTCACACGCTAGTAAAGTAACGCTCAAAATTCTCCAAGCCAGGCTTCAGCAATACGTGAACCGTGAACTTCCTGATGTTCAAGCTGGTTTTAGAAAAGGCAGAGGAACCAGAGATCAAATTGCCAACATCAGCTGGATCATGAAAAAAGCAAGAGAGTTCCAGAAAAACATCTATTTCTATTGACTATGCCAAAGCCTTTGACTGTGTGGATCACAATAAACTGTGGAAAATTCTGAAAGAGATGGGAATACCAGACCACCTGACTTGCCTCTTGAGAAACCTATATGCAGGTCAGGAAGCAACGGTTAGAACTGGACATGGAACAACAGACTGGTTCCAAATAGGAAAAGGAGTA
>NW_011494893.1:1228605-1232556 GCF_000754665.1 Bison bison bison
AGCAACGGTTAGAACTGGACATGGAACAACAGACTGGTTCCAAATAGGAAAAGGAGTACGTCAAGGCTGTATATTGTCACCCTGCTTATTTAACTTCTATGCAGAGTACATCATGAGAAACGCTGGGCTAGAAGAAGTACAAGCTGGAATCAAGATTGCCGGGAGAAATATCAATAACCTCAGATATGCAGATGACACCACCCTTATGACACAAAGTGAAGAGGAACTAAAAAGCCTCTTGATGAAAGTGAAAGAGGAGAGTGAAAAAGTTGGCTTAAAGCTCAACATTCAGAAAACGAAGATCATGGCATCTGGTCCCATCATTTCATGGGAAGTAGATGGGGAAACAGTGGAAACAGTGGCAGACTTTATTTTTGGGGACTCCAAGATCAATGCAGATGGTGATTGCAGCCATGAAATTAAAAGACGCTTACTCCTTGGAAGGAAAGTTATGACCAACCTAGATAGCATATTCAAAAGCAGAGACATTACTTTGCCAACAAAGGTCCGTCTAGTCAAGACTATGGTTCTTCCAGTGGTCATATATGGATGTGAGAGTTGGACTGTGAAGAACCTGAGCGCCGAAGAATTGATGCTTCTGAACTGTGATGTTGGAGAAGACTCTTAAGAGTCCCTTGGACTGCAAGGAGATCCAACCAGTCCATTCTAAAGGAGATCAGTCTTGGGTGTTCACTGGAAGGACTGATGCTAAAGCTGAAACTCCAATACTTTGGCCACCTCGTGCGAAGAGTTGACTCATTGGAAAAGACTCTGATGCTGAGAGGGATTGGGGGCAGGAGAAGAGGATGGCAGAGGATGAGATGGCTGGATGGCATCATTGACTCGATGGACGAGTTTGGATGAACTCCGGGAGTTGGTGATGGACAGGGAGGCCTGGCGTGCTGCGATTCATGGGGTTGCAAAGAGTCGGACACGACTGAGCGACTGAACTGAACTGATATATATATATATGTGTATATATTTATATACACACACACACACTTTTAGTAAGCCAAAAATTATTTTTTAAAAGCCTTTGTAAATAATATGTACAAATATGCAGTTTGGTGTCACAATAGATGAGCACCATGCATTGGAGTATAAGTGAACAAGGAAGCCAGTGAAACATCACTTGCCTACATATATAATATAAACCTGTTACGGTCAATGGAAGCAACGTTGACCTATTTAAGCCTAAAATTAATGTATGTTAAAATAAATTTTAAAATTCAAATGTAAATTTTGCTCCCTATAAAAACAAGTCGTACTGTATTTTCCAATAGATTATTACAATAGTTTTTTTTAATTGCAGTTTATAAATTGCAATTTATAAACTAGTTTATAGACAATTCATTTATAAATTGCAGCTTATGCCACACCCGACATCTGAACTGAGAGAAGGGTAGGCTCCGGACGGTGATCCTTCCCCAGGGGTAGAAGCCTACCCCAGGTGTCACAGACTCAGCCTCCCTGCAGGAGCCTGGAGGGTGAGGCTTTGATGACCCTGCTTGATTTGGAAACCACCTCAGACAGAAAGCTCTCAACCAGGGTCTGATGTCCAATTCCAAACAACTAATTTGGATAGGTATTTTTAAATTAGTTCTGGAAAGACAGCTGTTTCCTCAGCCCACACGGACGGCAAACATGCTCACTCACGGCGCGCTCCTGAACCCGCTGTGATTCTTGCCACACGGCGCCGCGCTCCAGGACGCCTGCAGGGGCGCGAACGTTGTCAGGAGCACTCTGCTAGGACTGTTTTAGGGTCTGACCTCTAAGTCTACGTGTGAGGTCCGCTCGTCAGCTGAAGCAAGCTATTCACTCAGCGCTGAGCTGAGAGGCAGCAAGCGTCCACAGAGCACCTCCTGAGGCCACAGGCGGAACGTCTTGGGGACAGGGGCTCCAGTCAGAGTCGGGGACAGGACCCAGCAAGGACCCACAAGGCCCCAGGGGCTTCCACGTGCTTCTCTGAGGGCTTGGTTTCCATCTGGGGGTAACTGGAGATTCACTTTCAGCCTTGTAACAGAGCGGTACCATGAAGCGCTGACCCAGAGGCGGCCGGGGAGACCCCGGGTGCCCCGCCCGTGACCCATGGACGGCTTCTCTGGGACAGAGTGAGCTCTCACACCAGGTGAGGGAAGAAACGGAGGAAAGAGGAAACCAAACCAAAGCACCTTTTAAGCAGAGTTACCATTTCCCAAATTCTCCCGGAAACACAAATAAGGGTTTGGTTTCAAAGGACTTCCTGGCTGTGACTCAGGCTTTTAGGGAAAAAAAAAAAAAGCAGAATAAAAAGAAAGCCAAGACCTCAACCAAGCGGGTCACTAATGACAGGAGGCCCTGTCGATGAAGTCGAAAGCAAGGCCTGCCACAGGTAAGTGACGATACAGCAAACTCACTCGGGAAAACAGAGGGCTGGCTCTGCCTGCGCGTCCTGCACCACGACACAGTCACCAAGAAAAATAACGTTCTGCCAAGGAGCATCATAATGACGCAGGAAACTGCCTATGCCTGATAAGGTCACTGCTCTCAGAGGAAAACCTCTCGAGACCACACTGGCCCCAGAACCACACCAGGGTACATATTCTAGCGCCTATTAAAGAAACGCGGCCCCTCGTCTGAAGCTGGGACGCACGGCTGACAGCGTGGGCGTCTGAGCTCCAGTCCTGGCTCTGCCTGCCGCTACGTGACCTTGAAATCTTGAGTAAGACGCGGGGCACAGCGGCCAGGTTTCGCTCCAGTGAACTGATCAGACGAGTTCAGTGGTTCTCAAATTCTCCTCCCATGGAACACCAGTGCTCCGCAAATTAAGACTGTGGTTTTCTCAGCTAACATCAAATAATGGGCATCTGTGCACACAGTTCTTTCCCATCAAGCTTTTCTTAGGCCTCTGGGGCTGGGAACCACGTGTCTGAATGAGCAAGCAGAAACTGACTACCCAACAGAAAAGAGATTTGTTTTTGTGCTTCCAGGTTGGAATGTTAAACTTCATACTTTTAAAATAGTTACATTTCTTGCTAGTAAAATTATTCCTGGTGCAACTGACAGAATCAAAGTTACTAGGGTTTTATGTCTCTCTCTCTCACACACACAGGCACACAAACAAGCCCTTCCTGGAGCTTTGTGGCATGGCCACATTTGAGACCTACTGGGTCAGATGTGTCTAAAGCAGGGCCCTGGGCTGAGGAGACAGCGTGCACGACCCCCCGCTCCTCCCGCCTCACATGGCTTCCCCAGGGCACGGAGCCCCACCTGGCCCCTGGGTGCTGGGCGCCCGCAGTCTCCCTCCATCCCGACCCCTCTGCATGCCCGCAGTCACTCTTCTCCACCACCCCACCTGCTCTGTGACCATCTAAGGATAAAGGTTAGGAAGCAACAGCCCGTCAATTGAGAAAAAGCTCTGATTTTCTGGCCCTCCGCTGGCACGAAGGCTGATGTGACGCCCACGGGAGACTGGGGGGGGCACCCAGGACGTCTGCTCTGGACGGATAGCGCGCCCTGGAGCCCCTGCTGGTGACCCTGAATGATGGCACGTTTGTGGCTCAGAGGACAGGGAGAAACTTTCCCAGCAGGGAGTGGCACTAGAGAAACCTCCAGGGCAGGGGCGGAAAGCCATGTCATCTGCCATCTCAGACGAAACCTGAAAAAGCATCTGACATCCGACATCTCAGGGAGAGAGGAATCACCAGTGAAGACTCAGACGCCCAACCAGCCACCTGCAGCTGGGTTCTCGTGTCAGGAGAGCTTGAACGCCCTGGACGCCCTGTCCCAACCAGAGTGCCCTGGGGAAGCAGGGCCAGCTGGATGCCACGCAGAGTATGAGCAAAGAGATTTACCACGCGGAGCTGGTCTGACCAGCACCGTCTTGGTTGTTCTGGGTCCAGTTCATCTCCAGTCCCAGGGCCAGTTTGTTCCCGTGTCCTTGAGGTCCATCCTCAGAATGGTGGCGGCTCT
>NW_011494893.1:1232656-1249581 GCF_000754665.1 Bison bison bison
TTCATGCAGCTGACTCCTCCACCTGGAGCGGGTTCAGCATAAGACAGCTCACAGGACACGGCTCAGAGTATCACCTGTAGCTCTCGAGGAGGAACTAAAGGCCTTTGACTTTGCTTAATGACTAAACTATTATTAGTCTTGTTGGACTGTCTTCCTTTGTTTCTATAGTCTCTCATTTCTCTAATTAAACTTATTCTTTGACCAAAGTTTTCCACAGACAAAAGGCAGTGAAACTTATGGTGGGAAAGGACCACAGAGTCCTGCTCCACTTCAAGCAGAAGAAATAGAGGGAAGCAGAGAGTCACTCGCTGCTGACAAAGTGCGAGCCCCAACATGCAGGGCCAGCGATACGGCATGGTTTAAGGCCTCGTCCATTCCCAGCGTCAGACAGCTGACACCCTGGGCTTGTACACTGTTCAGAGAGAGAAGGCTGGGTGGAAAAACCCCTAACTATACTTTAGTTCACAGGCCACAAGCTGAGACTCCACGATGCTCTTTCTCTTCTCTTTGCTGTTTTGGAAACTGAATGAATCGGTTACATTTTTCAAATACTAGCCAGAACACATCAGCTGCTTCTTTTAAAATAAACTTCCAAAATGGGGCAAAGTCAATGCCAAGTAAGGACTCTGCTTCTAAATATAAACTTACTACAAGCACCGCAGGCAAAAGTGAAATCATTCAAGAAACCTGAGTGCTGAATATTTAGAGGGAGAAAGTGTGCTTTTCATGGATTTCTGAGTCTTTGTAGTCAACAGGAGAACACAAATAATAACTGATATTTTAAACCCCATCTGGATATATCATACTGACAAAACACAACAAAGAGATTAGGAAGCACATTTTGTGAATGCTTAGTTTCAGTGGTAGACAGCGTGCTTGAAAAAAGATACTGAGGTTGAGAGAGAATTTGTAGATTTCACTTTGGATCCATCATCAACTTCCTACAGGAAAAGCAAAGATCATTTCCTTTCTCAATATCAAGGATATCGTCAAGCACAGGCAGCACTACGGTCACCAGACCTAAGTCGGGGACAGGCCAGGAACTGCAAGGTCCTTGGAGAGACAGAAGAGTGGGCTGCCGTCTATGGGGTCGCACGGAGTCGGACACGACTGAAGTGACTTAGCAGCAGCAGCAGGCACGTTTCTATCAAGGTAGCTCTAACTGAAGTCCAGGTGTTTAAAAAAAACAGCTGAAAATTCCTCAGAGGGAACAATGGCTCAGTCTACAACACGACATGGAACAGTCTGAAGCAACCAGGCAGGCCCCCAGGCTCCCGCCAGAAAAGCGGACCCAGTTTTACATCTGCTGGGAAAACAGAGGCACCAAGAACTTAATGATCACAATTATAGTTCGATGAGGCCGTTGAGAGTAACTTACTTTCCCCTTTACTTTCGTAAAATAGTTGCCAGGACCTGGGATCTTTAACTCACACCCTCCTCCAGCAGAACAGCATGCCCAGATACAGACCCGGAGCGGGACAGACACACAGAGAGAAGGCAGCCAGGTCAAGGACAGCAGTTCCCTGCCTGGACGGAGGCAGCCGGGTCAAGGACAGCAGCTCCCTGCCTGGACGGAGCATGCCGTGCCGCGGACTCGCCGGACGTGGTGGGCCCCCTGTGCTTGGTGTGACTTTAACAAGGCCTTGTTACTTCCAGCTTGCTTGAAGTCCTTTATCCCTGTCACTGCAGAGTCTAAACTAAGTGTTTAAAAAAAAAACAGCACAGCTACAGTGGAGACTCACCCATCTGTCTGTTTGGAAGACTTAAAACTCTGAAAACCAATACACATCAGACTCACAGAAATCACTGCCAGTGGGCTTCCCTGGTGGTGCAGTGGGCGACAGGGGTCCATCCCTGGTCCGGGAAGATGCCACACGCCGTGGGGCCACTAAACCTGAGCACCACAGCTACTGAAGCCCAAGCACCTGGAGCCCGTGCCTCGCGACAAGAGAAGCCCCCGCCACGAGAAGCCGTGCACCGCAACACAAGAGCAGACCCCGCTCGCTGCGGCAGAAAAGCCCTCACATGAGCGAAGACCCAGCACAGGCAAATTAAATAAGTAAACAAATGGTCTGAAAAGATCACTGCCCGTGAGTATCTACCAACCTGAACGACAGCATCACAAGTAACAAACCTAGGCTGCGAAGGGGACTCGGCGCTCACGAGCCTGCGCTCAGGAGTCTGCACTCCTAACCTGAGGAGTAAAGCAGGAGATTGTTGCACAAGTTTCCAGGGTCTCATGAACTTAATAAAACAGAGCAGTGAGCCCTTAGCCAGATTCAAATGACAATACGAGAAACAAGACCAACAGGGAACAGAGGAGAAATTTAGCCTGTTCAATATGGAGCCCCTTCGGCAAGGCAGAGCGGCCTGTGTCACACGACCTGCCAGACACATTTACGAAAACGTGGAAGAAACGGGGAAGGCTGGGAAGGGGAGGGGAGAAAAAGAACATCGGGGGGAGAGAGAGAGAAAGAGAGAAGCAGATGTGCTCAGCTACACCCCTTTCGAAAAAAAAAAAAAATCACAGAAAGGGTTACTGCAGAGTAAGGGCCATGATTTAGTACACGCATGCGCGCACACACATGTATATACACACACACAGCTTAAAATTAATAAGTAACCAAAATTAAGTCAAATCGTGATGAAAGTGCCAGAAACCACAAAATACACACCCAGGAGTCTTGAAACAAAAGCTGGGAAGACAGGATTGAATACGGATTAGGTGAAGGCAGCAGAAAGAAGCCTCTTATGCTCAGTCTGGGACAGGACCGAAGGTGACCGTCACCAACCCCTCACGACCAGTCTCTGCCGACAACACCAGTCAGGGCTTTTTGCTGGGAAACAAGGCTCCACAGGCCTCCGTGCTTCTGCACATCTTAAAGCAGGAGGACCGACTGTCCTGCGTCCTGAACTGCCTTTTCAAGGAGGTCTGGACAGTGACTGCTTTGAAGATAAACCATTTCCCTCCACAAAAAGCCTGCTTACCGCCCATCACAAAAGACTCAGGTTCCCTAAGCTCGGGGTTCCCTTCCCGCATGCACGGACCTCTCCCTCTGTCTCCATATCGCCCCGTGAAAGCAGGGGGTCCGGAAGGACAGCATGGACACGGGGCTCCCTGGCTGCTGCTACTGCTGTAGGTCGTGAGGCCTCCTGTCTCTGACCCCAGACTCTGAAGTCTTCCGCCAGCTCCCAGGAAACCCACCAACTTGTCAGCCTGTAAGGAGCTAAAATCTCAGACGCCTCCCAGTTCTTGCAGCAATAAGCATTTCGTGAACATGACCCGAGTATCCCATTGCCCTGTAGGAGAGCACCCCCGTTAGCTTCATTTCACAGATACAGTCACTGAACAGTTACCAAGTGCCAGGTACGTGTCAGGCCCTGTTCTAGACGCTCAGGACAGAGCTGTGAAAATACCGAGCAAGTCCTTAACTCCACAGAACTCAGTCCCTAGCGGTGACCCTGGCCTGCCTCGACTGAGCAGTGCCCTAAGTGGAGGAGAGAGGCTGCCTGGGTGCAGGGCCCCCAAGCCCGCACACTCCTGCCCACTGCACCACCAACCCTGCGCTGTGGTGGAAGGGGGCCCAGCCTCCGGGCTTCCTCGGCAGTGTGCTCAGAATCGCCTGGCCCGACACCCCACTGAACAGACAGGACTCCCGCGAGAAAGCCCTGACTGTGGGTCTGTGTTGGGGGCCAGCGTGAGGCACTCCGCCCGTGGCAAAGGTCATGAGGAAGTTGGCTCGGCATGCGCAAAGGCGGGATCGAGCCTCAGGAGTCCCCCTGGAAATCCTCGAGCATCTACCCCCATAACCAGAGCCTGCCTACTTCACTACTTTGTGCTCTCACTTACACCTCTGACTTTACAGGGGGCTGTCCCCCACCACCTCTTTCGGAGAAGGAGTTAACTTAGAGCTCCAGTTAATAATAATTCCTTGGCGTGACAGGAGTATTTCAACCTACAAACTCCTCTGAAGGTTCTCTAGCCTGCCTGACAGGCTTGTCCAGCCACATGTGATTGCTCACAGCCTCCCAACCGTGAGAGGCACAAGATGCTTTAAACCTTCTAAAAACAGGTTCTTTAGAGAAGTTAGAAAACTATTAGTATAAGTACAGTGGGCTGATTAGAAATTGTATTGGTGAAGGGTTTTCATTTGTTGAGCCAATGTCTACTGCTAAGTCTCCACATCCCCTGCCCTTACACACATTAATGAATATATAGAAGAAATAAGTATTAACCTTTGATATAAATCACGTTAGACCTTAGGCTAAGTAAACTCTTTCCTTAATTAAAACCCACTACACCCTCACCCTATAGGAATGTAACTTTATTTGGGTGGCGTCTGTTTTAAGAATAATCACCCCTGGAGAAATAAGTGTCCTGGTTGACTGACCGCTGTCACAAGGAGAGGGTCATAAATTGTCAGCAGGCCCCCCTGGCCAGAAGATGATATAACACCCCTAAGACCTCTGTATACATTTGTATGAAGCACCTGACTTTAATAAAAGTCAGGACTGCTGTCCCCGCGTGACTTCTGTATAACATCTCAGTGTATAAAAACAGACTCTGGAAAATAAAGAATTGGGATCACTTCCTTGAAATACTGGTCTCCCCATGTCTCTCTCTCTCAAACTCTGGCTGAGTCTCCATCTGGAGCGCAGAGCCCGCCAAGCTTACTAAGTTTGCCTGGGCTTCTAAGATCCGACCGGGGAGGCCTCAGTGTCTCCTCTCCTCCAGGAGAACGGAAGGACGCCTGCGGCCTACGTAAGTGGTGCAAGCTTCTTGTCTTGAAGTTGTATTGGTTTCCTGCGTAAACCAAGCTACTCAGCCTCTTTTCTCCACTGAATTTTCCTGCTGAGCTATCCTCATTCTATTACTCTTTATATCTCTAATTAATACCTAATTGAAGCTATTGTATCCTGATCCTCGCCGACACCATCCCTGCTTCAAACTCCCTGGATCAGCCAGGGCCGGACCCCGGCAGGTCTGGGCGGCAAGACAGGTGCAGTAGGACAAAAGGAGCGAGCGCGTCCGGGACGCCAGGGTCGCCTCCGAAGCGTCCGGGACGCCAGGGTCGCCTCCGAAGCGTCCGGGACGCCAGGGTCGCCTCTGAAGCGTCCGGGACGCCAGGGTCGCCTCTGAAGGACTCTGAGTAACACAGCCCCCGAGAGGACAAACGGGTATCGCTGATGATCACTGCCGTGAACTGAGACACAGGGCGTGTGTCCATCACGACACTGCTGAAAACTCCACCTTATCCACGTGTCGAAGTCCCAGCCGTCCACGAGACGAGGCGACAAGGGAGCCCTGGGCGTGGGACCGGCCCGGCGGCTTCGAGCGCAGACTTCTCACCTCAGGAACTGGGAGACAGGCAGCGAAGCGCAAGACCTCAGCAGACAGGGCGGAGGAACAACTCAAGAGGCAGACAGACGCAAGATGTTTCTCAGACTGTGGACTTGAAACAGATACCTTCCCGATGCGGCAGAGACACCAAAGAACAGAAAGTGTACACAACAAAAACAAAGCTCCCAAGCCCCACGTGAGGCAGGAATACGTTAAAAACAACAAAAATAAGAAGGGAGAATTATATCCAAACTCACTTGCGATGCTGCTGCTGCTGCTGCTAAGTCGCTTCAGTCGTGTCCAACTCTGTGCGACACCATAGACAGCAGCCTACCAGGCTCCTCCGTCCATGGGATTTTCCAGGCAAGAGTACTGGAGTGGGATGCCACTGCCTTCTCCGTTGCAATGCTGGTCATTGTAAATTAATTTAACCCCCTCTATTAAAGATAAAGTCTCTCAGATTAAGGGGAAAAAATAAGATACCACCTCTCAAAATAACCCGATCTGGTATATATCCAGCAGATAAAAACAAAAGAGAGGGAGCAGCAATGTTAATACAAGACAAAGCAGGCCTCAGGCAGAAGAATTAAGTAGAACAATGATTACGAGGTAACAGTCGTGAATCTCTGTGCATCAAACATCACTGACCTGAGAGACCAAGAAGGCCAGAAAGAGGAAGAGGCACAAGCTCTGACCAGCATGGAGAACAGGCCCACAGAACCTAAAAGCACCGGGAGAGCAATCTGCTCGTCCGACGTTCTCTGTAGGAAAAACCAGCCCAGAGCACGGAGGATGCAATCATACGCTGGATACGGGTGATGGGTCTGCATCAGACTGTCGTCACATACGTCTTCCTTTTAAGCATTAATGGAACATTTATAAAAATTGATGATATATCAGAACACAAAAGTTCCTAACAAATATAAACAGCACAAAGCCACTGTCTCAATTTCCAAAGCAATAAAATTCATAACCAATCTTAAATTTAAAATGTTAGAACTTTTTAAATACTACATTAAGTAATACATAGACAAAAAGAAAGCCAAATTTGCAATTATTGGTTATTGAAAGAACTACTACTTATGAATACTTAGGAAATAAAAGCAGATACACTGCAAATAAATTGTATTACTTTGTCAACAAAGGTCCTTCTAGTCAAGGCTATGGTTTTTCCAGTGGTCATGTATGGATGTGAGAGCTGGACTGTGAAGAAAGCTGAGCACTGAAGAATTGATGCTTTTGAACTGTGGTGTTGGAAAAGACTCTTGAGAGTCCCTTGGACAGCAAGGAGGTCCAACCAGTCCACCCTAAAGGAACTCAGTCCTGAATATTCATTGGAAGCACTGATGCTGAAGCTGAAACTCCAATACTTTGGCCACCTGATGCGAAGGACCAACCCATTGGAAAAGACCCTGATCCTGGGAAAGATTGAAGGCGGGAGGAAAAGGGGATGACAGAGGATGAAATGGCTGGATGGTCACCGACTCCATGGACATGAGATTGAGCAAGCTCCAGGAGTTGGTGATGGACAGGGAGGCCTGGCGGGCTGCAGTCCATGGGGTCACAAAGAGTTGGACACGACTGAGTGACTGAACTGAACTGAACAGCCTCTTATTATCATACAAACTAATAAAAATCTTACTGTCCACTTGCTGGTACCTATAGTTTCTTCCCCAAAATGGGGAGTGGGGTGGAAACTTCCATTCACACTGAGAAATGAAACAAGTTAGACCACGAGTCCACAACTGAGGACGACAGGCTTCCGAACGAACGTCTCAGAACCTGCACCGGAGGCAGGATTGACAGAACCGACCCCAGATGCTGCCGGGCTGGGGCAGGGTGTGGAGGGAAAGAAGGCAGGACGCAGGCAGGCCCAAGATCGGAAAGGTCCAGGCAGAGGCCAAGGACGCAGCAGAGGGTCTGGCGTGGATGCCCTGCTCTCAGTGCAACGACTCCGGGCCCAACCGGGCGGCGCAAGCAGAAGCCACACAGACAGGCAGGGCACCCAGGAAGGTCGACCTGGCCTCAGTCGGTGGGAAGAATGAGACCACGTGAAGGCAGGTGAGGCTGCCAGCACTTCTCATGACCAAGAACAAAGGGGAGCTTCCAGGTGTGGGCCATCCAGTAGCAGTTTCCATCCGGGATACACCCTGCTTCTGAGATTGTAAAACAGACACGCCCATAACTACTGAGTATTCTGACATCTCATTCGCTCAGCGTTGGGAACCGCAGGGGCGCCTCAAGCTCCTGGTGTGTCAAGAACTGGCTAACCCCCCACCCCCCACCCTAAGGACCAGACAGGGCAGGCAGGCATCACCAGGGTCCCCAGGAGCGACCTGAGCTCCACGCAGCCAAAGACCGTGCCACCAGCAAGGACGCAGGTCAGATGTCAGCACCTCCTGACTATTACAGAGACCGTGAGGCTGAGTGTCCGGTTCTAAACCAATTACAGGTTCCCGGCAAACACAGACAGGTCACGGACCTTGGACACCCTCCCTTGTTCGGTAAATACTTGCTGAGCATCTTCTGTGGGGTGGAAGGTTCCGTGCTTTGATGCTGGAGGCTCAGAGTTCTCAACTCTCCCACAGTGTGAACAGACTCACCACCCACTTTGAAAAGTTTGGGGGATTAGGTGAGTAAATGCTCGCAAGTGTACTTTTAAAAAAGGACAAAGCCTTTTCTCCCACTCCTTCCTGTTATGGTATTTTCAGATCTTACACAGAAAAATGAAATCCATGTTCAAACTCACTAATTTCACTTCTTTTAAAACCATGCCTGCAGAATCTCTCACACTTTTCTGGATAAAGGAAATTCTTCTGTTTTACAGGTACAATCGTCCTAACTGTTTTTTCATTTCATTTTCATCTCAAATGCTGTTCAGATGGTAGCAGAACGAGATGATGGGTGAGGACAGCATGGAAAGGTGCCCGCCCTTGGAAGGCTCCACGGCAGACTCAGAAGACCCAGACCCAGGAAGCAGAGTAGCCCGGGAGGCAGCTCCGGGAGGCAGCCCCACCGTCCTCCTGCAGAGCGGGCGGGGCCTCCCCAGGCCGGTCATGGTCGGGGGACCGGCGACTGAACCCCCGGTCGGGGGGCCGGCGACTGAACCCCCGAACAGTAGGACTGTTTCACCCCACACCTCAGGAATCTCAGGGTTGGCCAGATTTGGGAACCTAATAAATCTTCACATTTTTGCTTCTTGAAAAGGATATTTCAGTTAATTAACATGAGTCAACTTAAAAAGCACTAATTCAAAAAGGGAACAGCACTTCTTCAGCAGTGTAATAATGGCAACTCTTTTTAGAGATTTAAAAAAAAATACCTTTTAAACACTAAATTTTATTAGGAGTGAATGAGGTGGTTAGATGGCTTCACCGACTCGATGGACATGAGTTTGAGCAAGCTCTGGGAGTTGGTGATGGACACGGAGGCCTGGCGTGCTGCAGTCCATGGGGTCGCAAAGAGTCAGACACGACTGAGCAACTGAACTGAATTGAACTGAACTTCTTCTCTGAGTAAAAAAAAAAAAAGTTAAAATGAATTTCATAACAAAAGAAACGGCTCAACTGAATGTGTGCAAGCTAGGGATCCAAACGGGCACAGTCTGTATTATCTGTCACTTGATCAAATAGAAATGGGCAGTAAACTGGATGTAAATATATACATACAAGAACAGATGGTATCGCACCAATGGGCCAGTAAAGGAATGGTAAGTTTAAGGCGACTAAAACATCACCAGCCCTTAAAAAGACTCAGCCAATTTAAGGAGCTTGAGAATTTAAAAAATTGTGTTTCCTGGGCTGGACAGAACTAAATCAAAGTATCGTAGAACTCAAAGAACTTGCCACCTTGGCCTGGCGGACCATCTGTCCGCTCCACGGCCCCACAGACCCTCCCAAGGGAATCAGCACGGGTACACGCAGAGGGCGGCCCAGCTCCCTCGGGCCCACGAGGTTCCGAGCCAGCAGGGGTAACCCTCCCAGCACATGCCCACCCAGACACTCAAACCTCAAGGAGTGAATCTGCTGCGTTTCAACACACAAGGGCAGGCACACGCCCTTCAAACTGCCACAGATGAAACATCCACTGAGTCTCTGTTAATAGTAACAGTACGGGTCAGTTTATATCCAACACTTACATGGCCCCTGAAGCGTGTTGTAACCCTGTACCCCTATTCACTCCGAGTCCACGTACACAGTGTGGGCCATGCCCACCTCATAAGGGGGCACTGCTTCTACACCGGCCTTACAGACCAGGAAACAGGCAGTTTCTGAACACACATATGCTGATGTCCCCCACAAACAAGGATGCTCTGATGCCAAAGCACGTCACTGGAAACACATTCCAAGTAGACAAGATAATCTCCACGGCGTACGGAAACAGGGCTGCCGTGAGCAGAGCACAGAAATTTGAAATCCCTCAGCATCCTTTCATCGAGCAGCTACTCTGTGCAAGAGACAACTCTATCCTCTTTGTGGAACGTAACAAGGAACAGAAGCGCCACCTGCCTTCGAGAACACCGCCGTTTAGTCCAAGAGAGGAGAAGTAAACGCAAAACACCGCAGGACACACAGGAAAGCGTCAAGACCATAAAACACGGCAGAAACAACTCCAAGTTAAGTCAAGTCTAAGATAACGCCTTTCTTTAAAAAAAGGCAATTGGTATTCACAATAAAAAATTCTAAAGTAGCTTTAAAACTTGATTGAAGAAGTTGCAGTACCAATCCACAGGTGTTTGAAAGGGTTATGCCAAAAAAAAAAATCATTTTAAGTTTCTCTATTTTGAAATTTGGATTGACTGCCGAAGTCAATAAGATCAATAGAATTCTCACTTAAAAACAGAAATGAAATTTCAGATGCTACACCAATCGGATCATACTAGAGATGAAAAAGATACAAGATGGGAACAGGCAATTTCTTGACAAGGGCCAGCTACAAAGTACAGGTCCCCCACAGGGAGACTAAGTAATTCTGGGTCTGTGGTCTGAGCAGCACCACCTGGGCGTGTGCGGACCACTCAGGGATACAGGACTGAACCAACGGCGGCCTGAGAACAGGCGAAGATGCCCACTGGCATTGGCCGAGACGCCAGAGGCCGGGCAACGTCACAGCGTATTTCGAAACAGCAAAGGCCCTCTCTCAGGGAAAGAAAAGAATAGGAGCGTCAGGGTCTCACCTCACAGAGCCCAGACCAAATCAAAGACCCCCGGAGCTTTCTGGGAAGACCCGAAGGCTACAGGAGAGGCGTGCTCCAGAGCCACCCTGTTTTCTCAGTCCTCTGGGCGGAGGGCAGCTCTGGTGTGATAGTCACAAGTGTGGTCTGAGTCTTGATCTTTTTTGTCACTGAACTTACCAAAGGAAAAAAAAAAAAGGGGGTGGGGGGTGGGGACAGGTATTACCAAACACACAAATGGTTTGCAAAATAGAGTTCAGGAGCTAAAAGCTAATATAAAGGTTGCATTTTTCCTTTCCTCTTTTCTCATTGTCTTGAGAACAGGACACTGTGTCAGATCCAGCTGGAGGGCGGCCCACAGCTCCGCCCCGCCTCGTGAGGAGCTGTTCTTTGTGGGACGAGTTGAGACAGAATCACACGCCAATTAAGCACACACGGAGCAGGATGCCACTCAGGAATCAGTAACAGCTAACGTGGGCAAGTCCTCCCAGTCGTCCCAAAGAATTTTTCTGAGAGTTTCCAAAATATTTGAGCAACAAAAAGATTTCTTTCTCTGCTGTTTTGAAGGCATGAAACCAGCTGGACACTGCCAGAGGCCTCCTGCACGAGGCATTTCCTCTCCAGGTCCTCTGTAACAATAGCACAGAAGTCAGAACTGTGAAGTTCCACTTTTAAAAGGATTTACAAAGAGGCTCACAGGAACAAGGAAGGTAACACTTCTCACATCTCAATCCCCACCCACCCCTCTCTTCAAACTACTTCTTCCTGTCGATAACCGGCGTCTCTATTTACCCAATCAGGACACACACTCAGAAGTCACCCCTGCTGCCCTTCCCACTCCCCAAATCCAATCTGTCAGCAAGTCCTACCAGTTCAACTTCAAAACATCCCACAGACCAGCCTACTCTCTCCATTGTCCCACAACACTCCCATCTACCCCACCACCACCTCCAGGCGGGACCACCCCACATCACCTCCTGCCTGGACCACCCCACATCACCTCCTGCCTGGACCACCCCACATCACCTCCTGCCTGGACCACCCCACATCACCTCCTGCCTGGACTACCCCACCACCACCTCCACGCTGGGCCACTCCACCAGCCTCCTAACTCGTTCAGTTCAGTTCAGTCACTCAGTCGTGTCCGACTCTTTGCGACCCCATGAACTGCAGCACGCCAGGCCTCCCTGTCCATCGCCAACTCCCAGAGTTTACCCAAACCCATGTCCATTGAGTGGGTGATGCCATCCAGCCATCTCATCCTCTGTCGTCCCCTTCTCCTCCTGCCTTCAGTCTTTCCCAGCATCAGGGTGTTTTCCAATGAGTCAGCTCTTCGCATCAGGTGGCCAAAGTATTGGAGTTTCAGCCTTAGCATCAGTCCTTCCAATGAACACCCAGGATGATCTCCTCTACGATGGTCTCCTAATTCGTACCTCCCCACTTTCTTGAACCCTAATATCCATGCTGCCAAAGTGATCTGCTTCAACTCTGAAGACTTCAGAGAAGTCACTGGATAAAATCAGCATTCTAGACAAAACACAGCCTTGCTGTCAGAGTCAGGAAGCCCTGCCCACCCGTCAGCTGCCTCCTGCCACCCCCTCCTTCCCACCATGCCCCCAGCCTCTCTCTGCTCCTAGGACATTCAAACTCAGCTTGTTGTCACCTTGAGGCCTGTCAAGATGAGCCCCAGCATCTTCAGATTTCAGCACAAACCTCACAGCAGCCTTCCCTGACCAGAACCTACACCCCATCTTCACCTGCTGGCCTGGAGCACAGGGCTTCTCAAACTACCTCTGATGAAAGGAGCCCCCCCTTTTTTTTTCATTTTCAATTTATCACAGAACTGATCTAAAATACAGTAAAATTATTTTCTTTAAAGATAGAGTCAACAAAGACACAGAGAACATGCGCTAGAGATTTTAGTTAACAGCGGTGATGGTCTAAACCCCACTCCATCACAGCCCTGAGCCTCAGCCCTGCGCTCCTCCCGCTGAGCCGGCAGCCCGGGCCTGGGCACTGCCTGCGCTGCCACCAGGGTGACCGCCAGCCACTGCTGCCAGATGCTGTGCTGGGCTCTGGAGCGCAGCGACGGACGGGCGCAGGGCCCTGCCCTCTCAGGGCCGTGTGCTCCAGGGAGGCCCGAGAGGCTGGGTCCTCGTCAAGAGCACAAGGCGGAACCAGGATCTGAACTCCGGGGTGACTCCGCGGCGTTTCCCGGGTGCCGAGCAACGCTAATCACGTCTCCTCAGTGCTGTGGGAAAGCACACATCCCAGCACGGGAGGAAATGCTCCAGAACAGCCTTAAGACTTCACGTGGGTCAAGAGCAACGGTAACCTCCTCAGAGCGCGCTGCCTGCCGGCACGGCGGACCAACAAGTGTGGACCACGGTGGCCCGGTGCACACAAGGCACCGCCTGCTCCTGAAAACACCGCCTCGCGTGACCGCATACTCCTTACATTACACGGCAGTCAAAGACTTTGATCAAAGTCACCACTTCTAAATGTGTGTCCGTTGGGATATCAACTTGGAGGATCCAACCATGTGGAAGAACTCAACTACATCCTTAACCAGTGTCTGGAGCCGTCAGCAACGGTCCCTAACAGCCATTCCACTCCTCAGCTAAACTGCCAACCCTCGCCCTGTCTGCCCTGCAAGCATCAGTCTACCGGACATGTGAGTTCCTTCACCCACTCCCCAGGTCAGTAATAGAGACACTCAGAATTTCTCCCAAGACAGAATCAATGTCTCAGCAGAAAACCCCAGCTGCCACCCTCGGGCCATCTTAAAGAAATGGGGCCAAGATGATGCTAATACATATTAAACACAGAACTCAGCTTCCTAAGATCTCATCAGCTTGTGATAAAACATGAAGCCCCACTCAGGTGCAGGCACCCTGGCCCACATGCTCCACCAGCAGGTCTGAACCTGCATCCTGAGGGCGGGCGCGTCACAGGTGCTCTTTCTCTCCACGCCCATCCATCACACCCTCTCCCTCAAGCTCCCCACACCATCACCATTCCGTTTCACAGATGAGAAAACGGCGAACTAGGGATGTTTAGTAAATGCCTGTCAAAGAATGAATCAAGGAACACACATTTGCTAAAATTTTATTCTGTTAAATACAGCATTTCTTTCTTGGCAATGACTCTCAAATTTGGCTAGGCTTCAGGTCACCAAGCTGCCATGATCGAAGCCACCAGCTGGTTCTCATACAGCCAAACTGGCCCTGGAAATAAGTGACCTTCACCACGTGAAAACCAAGGATGCATGTGGACAAAAACACGCAGGGAAAGCAGGAACATGCCAGCTGCTCATTTTCAAGACTTGCTGGGCCTGCCGTAATGTTTTACTGTACAGCGTTACTAAAGTATTAATTGTGCGGCAGTTCAAAAATCACGTGTTTATGTTACCGCAGTGGAGGCCTGGGCCCATTCCTTAAAAATAGCAAAGGCACCAATCAACGAAACCTGGCGTAAGTCTACCTACTTGGCTTACCTGATTCCTAAAAGAAGGCCAAGGGCACTGCTTAAAGATTTCCACTGAAGCATCAGAACGTGTGCGACAACCGGGATGACGGGCAACGAGCCCCTGCGGCCGCTGCGCAGGAGCGGTGTGCTGGCTGGCTCTCCTGTAACAAGGCAGCCCCGCATCCCCTGCAGGTACCTTCGAGCCTTTGCTCCAATACACACTGAACACCATTGTTTAGCTGTGTTTACTAATTTCAAGGAAAAAAAAATCTATTCTATCAAGCAAGGACTGAAAACCACATAATCGCCTACACAGATTCACTTATCAAGATCTGAGTAATCAAGGCGAAGGGCTGAAAGTACTGGTGGATACATACTAACACCCTCCAGCTGCTGGGGTTCCGACCCAAACGGGCACCAACGAGAAGTCTCTACTTGAGTATTTGCCACGCTTCAGAAATAAATGCATACAAGGATATATATTTATACATAATGTCACATATGTGATACATTTGATACTTTCAACTGAAGTGAAGTCTACTGTTAAATGTTACTCTATATTTCAAAAATAATAAATGCTTTAAAAGCTTTGCCAAATCATTAAAGTACCCGCAACAATCCCTTCTCTTTGGGCAACCACTCTTTAGATATCAGGTCTGCTCTCTGATTTTGCAATGGCATCATTTAGGACCCGACACAGTCTTTGTTCAAAGTTCATAAAATAAACAGATGAAAGGACCAGGTTCCCCGGTCCTTCCTGTGCTGGGGCAGAGAGGACGTGCCCCTCTCCGGTCAGCTGACTCTGGCCAAGTAGGGCCTTTCCCCACCTTCAGATTCTGCTTCAGCTCTGCTCTGTCAGTCTGGGCAGAAGTCAGTGACCAGCAGGATCCACGCCACGCTTGGGAAAGACATCCCATTCCTTTGCTCCTCACCAACAATGGCACCCCACTCCAGTACTCTTGCCTGGAAAATTCCACGGATGGAGGAGCCTGGTGGGCTGCAGTCCATGGGGTCACTAAGGGTCAGACACGACTGAGCGACTTCACTTTCACTTTTCACTTTCATGCATTGGAGAAGGAAATGGCAACCCACTCCAGTGTTCTTGCCTGGAGAATCCCAGGGACGGTGGAGCCTGGTGGGCTGCCGTCCATGGGGTCACACAAAGTCGGACACAACTGAAGTGACTTAGCAGCAGCAAGAAGAATTCTCAGCTCTCTGGCTGTGATTTACCTGTGGCCCCATTAGTCACAGCCACAAGCTTGACTCTTATCCCAGGAGACCTAAGCTCCTCCTTGGAAAGGGACCAAGCTCTGAGACAAAATACGGAATGGGAGCACCAGACTGCCTCGTGGGGTCCCGCGGGGAAAGCATCACCTTGTGGAGACGCCCTGCTCCCCATTTAACCCGCCGGCCAGCCTGCGAGGCAGACCCACACTACTCTCGCTTTTCAAAAGAGAACACCGAGGTTTAAAATGAAACGAAGAAGCTTTGCCTAAGATGACACCCCAGGTAAAACAGTGAAGAATAATAGCCTGGCTGTGCCGTGATCTGCCATTCTTTCACTGTAAGAGATCATTTAAAACAGGACCCACATTATGAGGAAACAGTGACAGTTTTCAAGCTGGAACTGCTTTATTCAAAGGGAGAGTTACTTTTACATGTTTTCAATACAGTCAATTCCTGAAAAGCAGAAAATGACAGATTTAAACCAGCACTCTCGCCTGAGAATCAAATAATTCAATTCCTACTGCTGAAACACTAAGACGACACCCAGGGGTCAGCTCCACAGAAGGGGAGAGGTGGAGTCTCCAGGCTCCTGCAGAGCCGTCAGCTCCCTGAGGATATGACCAGCGCCCCCCCCCCCCCCTCCTGCCAGGCCCCCAACAGGGACAAATTGACTGCCCACACCTCAGGCACCCCCTGCCCTCAGAAGCAAGGTGCCCATTCCCACAGAGGAGGGGGGTTTAGTGTCAGGGTTGCGGGGGAGCACAGGTCCTCCTGCACAGAACAGGACTATGGATTTGATTATTTTACTCAATCTCAGAATTCTCTCCTTGGATACAAAGTCCAGTTTAGCTAAAACTCATCAATGGTCAGTCAAAAGAAATTTTAGCTTTTCCACAGTCAATATTTTCAAAACCAAAGGCAAAACTGCCTACAAAAACAGTATCAAGAGCTTCTTTTAAGAGCTTTACTGGTGGCTCAATGGGTAAAGAATCTGCCTGCCGATGCAGGAGACGCGGGTTCGGTCCCCGGTCCAGGAAGATCCCACATGCCTCCGAGCAACTAATCCCACGGGCCACAACTACTGAGTCTGTGCTCTAGCACCAGGAGCCACAAGTGCAGAGCCCGCACGCCGCAGCTTTCGAAGCTCGGGCAGCCTGTGCTCTCAAGAGAAGCCACCAGAAAGCAGCAGGCTTTCCACAACTTTCCCCCACTCACTACAACCAGAGAAAGCCTGCGTGCAGCAGTGAGGACCCAGCCCAGACAGAAGTAAACAAATCTAATTACTTTGTAAAAATAAAAAAAAAAAAAGACTCAGTCTCTCTAGCTGCTTCACTGAAATGTCTGAAACTGAACAGTCACAGAATCAGCTCGTCCTGGAGCTCGCCAACTGCCCTCATCTGACGTGGACTGGGTTCATCGCTGCAGCAGGAAAGGCAGAAAGAGGCTTCCGTGCTCCATCTCTGCCGCAGAGGGACGTGTCACAGGCAAGTCCAGCTCTAAAGGGTCCAACCAGCAGCTACTGCCTCACATACAGCGTCTGCGTTCTCCACTAGCTGCTGCGGGGTGTCACCAGGAGCCAGTCTCGGTTCCCAAGGAGCTTACCGTGCGGTCGTCAGGACAAGGCGACAACCAATGACCTCGCACGCCACACAGGCTCAGAGACAGACTCGGGCCTGTCCCGCAAGGACGGGCCGGGAAGCCGGCCTCCAGGACCGT
>NW_011494893.1:1249715-1253927 GCF_000754665.1 Bison bison bison
CCAGCCGATGAGCAGACGCCCCTGTGAAGCGACAGCGTCTGCTGTGCCCTGCAACCACACCCCCGTGATACCCACGACAGGGACGGGCTGCGGGGCTTGTGGCAGGGCCCGCACGCCAGGCATTAACTCACCCGTCAGTGACGACCCTCGAAGAAAACAGACCCTGTACTTCTGCGAACGGTGGGGTGGGAGGGGCCATCAGCCTGGCTGCTGGACAGCAGGCCCGGCAGACGCGGCTCGCGCACGCCGCAGGCTCTGAGCCTCTACACTCTGCTCCTGGCTCAGAGGCTTGCTCCTACCTTCTACCTTCATTTCCGTCCCTTCTTTCTTTTCTTCACCCCAGGAGGCCTGTGTGGCTGACAAGCACTGACCCTTGACTCCCGACTTGCAGCTGGACCAGCCCCTGCTCACTGCTAACGCCGCTGGGGACACCTCTGTACCGTGTGCTCGTTTGTTTGCGGCACCTGTTCAGGCACTGACACCTGGCTGGGAAACCATCTTGGAAGGGGCAGCACCCAAAATCCCAAAGGCAAACCCTCACCAAGCTGTGAGGTGCATTTGACAGGAGAGTGGAACTTGCGGGTAGCACAGGAGTTAGAGACGTCACTCCAGGCTTGGGTCTGAAATGGGTCAGGTCGCCTGCATCCCAACTAATACCCCTCTGGGCCATACACTCTGGGACTAGGAAAAGTTCGGACAACAGGAATTAAGAAAGAAAAAATCTTATTAGGTTATGTAATCAGCTTTGGCCACAGTATGAGTTAGAAAGCCAAGAAAAGTGGCCACTAAACAGACCCCTGAGTTATGACCCCAGGTTGTAGTTAAACTTGTATTACAGAAGGAAGTTAAAAACGGACTGGGGCACCGTATGCTCAACTTCCCAGGGCCACACATCCAGGAAACGAGACCCCAAAAGAAGGCAGGATATGAGGAGCCCAGAGGAGTGACTCCAGGAAGGACAAAGAGGATATGCCGACTGGGCCCCTAGGGGGTCACCAGCACCCTGGGCCCCTGAGGCAGACAGGCCCTCAGTGGAATCACCAGGGGAAGTGTACTGACATGGAACCGTGTCACCAGACGGTACCAGATCGCCTATCTAACAGAGGGCGGGAAGACACTTACAGTGAAACCATCAGCTGTGCAGAGGTGAAAGAGGTCAACGGGGACAGGGCGACGACCTTGCAGCCTTCCCAGGCGGCCCAGAGGAGGCTCTCGGGAAGCAGGACAGCGTGGAGCCCACCCCCTAACCTCGAGAGACAGGCCCTTTAGGCCGTGCGTTTTCCAGCCCAGTCTGCTGGTCCCCACGCTGACATCAGGCACAAAACTCAGAAAGCGACAGCTGGTCCTCAGATGCCAAAAACTGTTTGCTTCAATTGGTTTATTCAGTCTCCAGTCATAGGGATTTGGCAAAAGGGCTGGAGGCACCCAGAGAGCTCCGCAAAGGCCCAGATGATGGCACGGCTGTGTCCATCCAGAGACTGCCCAGGGGGATCCCGCTTCTCTGGGCCAATCTGACCCTGTTGGACCCCTAGGCTCGTGGCTACCCAGATGGGGCCCGGGTTCTGCAGGGGACAAAGGGGGTGCTGGGGGGAAGATCGCAATCCATGAGTCCTTTGCAAAGACCCAGGGCACTGCTGGAGGGGATGCCCAGATGCCAGAGCGATGGGGGCCCCTCGGCCATTGATGGTTTTGCCATCAGAAGATGGACAGGGACTGAGGCCAACAGGGGCTCTGCCTAGAGATGCCCTCTGCGTAACTGAGGATGAGCCGTGCATGGTCACTGATGGGGCAGCCAGCTGACAGAATTTCTTACAGACACTGGTGCAACCTTCCTTAACCCCAACGACTGGAAGTCTTAGCAACCGTAAGGGGTATGCGATGGGGCGGCAGGGCGAGGCAGGGACACGCTGTCTTGCGGCCCCTTCTGTGCAACGTCAATGGCCAGCTGTTTCCACATTCCTTTTTGTGCCTGACCGTCCCATCCCTTTAATGGGAAGAGGCGTATTAACTAATGAGGGCCGCTGTTTCTCAAGGGGCAACGAAACCACCCTCATCACCACGGCTTCTAACAGGAAGTGGGAAGGAGCAGAGGAAACCTAGAGCTAAAACAGAAGACGCCATAGACCCTGGAGTGTGGACTGCAGAGGCCCCAGACGTGGCCAAAGATATCCAGCTGGTGATTATTAAGTTCAAAAGGGCCACAGAGTCTCCAAATCTAAGGCACATATTTCTTAAACCCAGGGAGGATCCTCAAGAGTGTTTATGAATAACCAAAATGGGAGGCCACTGCTCTGACTAACCAACCTTGGCTGATAGGAATTTGAGAGCAGGCAGGGGTGGGGTGGGTGCTTCCTAACATAGATGAAGGGAAGTTTGTTACTATGTTACCATCCCAGCGCAGGTAAACTGGTGTATCAGGCATGCAGCATCCTTGAGGTGATCACTCAATTCTTTGAGAGGGAAAAAAAAATTCTGGCCTTAAGGGAACAAAGTCATCCTAGGAGAAACTAGCCTTTCCGTGCCTTTGAGATGCAAATATTCCACTTGGTCTTCTCCAGGAACCCATCATCTTTTTAAAACGAAAATTCTGAAAATGAGGTTGGTGATCTAGAAGCTGACTTGTTGAGGACAAATAGAAATCCTGTGTCTTTTTCCCTAAAAAGGGTTTTCACCATCTAGACAGGTGACCCTGATTTGTTCCATCTACTGCAAACCCAACGTGAACCAACCTCCTTTGTAACTGATGGGTTTTACATTGTTGTAGCCGATTCGTGGCAGATTCTGGAATGGGAGCCATGAGGTCGGTGTGCGTGCACCTATCTATATGTCTGTTGCAGGTGCATGGCATTGCCAAAAGCACTGTGTAAATAAAAGAGCTCTATTTAACTGGCTTAAAAGAAATTAAGTGCTTATATAGACATTTAGAAATACACAAGAAGCCAGTCTGAGCAAATTTCAGGTTTATGTGATCTGAAGAAATATTCGGTATTAAACCAATGTCTGGTATTGAAGGTGAGCTGTCTTGTAATTTGGTTAAGGAATAAGTATTGTCTCACAGTGACTTACAATCTCATTTGACTAAGTGTTTTGAAACTTTTTGACAAACTTCCCAAATACAAATGTTAAAATCCTCTTGACTTTCAGCTGCCTTTGGGATGCTTTACAGGGCCCCCAAGGCATCTGAGAGAGAAATAATTAACTAGTATTATTTGGAATGTAAAATTACCTGGAAAGCATTATCGCACGGGTGGCAAACCTACTTAGAATGCACGCAATGGATGAATGCTGTTAATGCAGAAATCTGGCTGTGTCCTAGTACAGCGCTACAGTTCTGGCTCTTACCATAAAATGTACGTAGCAGCAACTCGGTCAACTTCCTTTGTCAGAAACATCATAATCTGGTGTTTAAGCTGCCTTCTTAAGTCTTCTTTTATGGTTGGTTATCGTGCTCGGATCCTGCCGCAAAGGGCCTCGTCAAGGACGTTATAGGAAGGTTGTGGAAGCAGTTACAAGAGCTCCACATCCACACAACGGGGGTGAGGACTCAGCCCACCGCCTTAACACAAGGAGCCGTCCTGCCCGGCCCGGGGGCCAGGCACCCAGGACTTTGAGTCGCTCACAGGCAGGTTCTATTGTATTTACATTGTACTGAGTTATACTGTATTTATCTAAAGAAAATAATCAGGAAGGGAAAAAAGAGCAAGTGTGGAATGAAACCCTGGCAGGACAAACCATGGGGTTTTATTTATTTCTCAATTTAACTTTTACTTTTTTGTTAGTTTTTCTGTTTTTTTAATATTTTTTATTGTGGTAAAAGTCACATAATATAAAACAGTATTTTAACCATATTTAACTGTACAGCTGAGTGGCACTAAGTACATTCACATCGGAAAATCTATTTAGTGTTCGTAGTAAAAGAGCAAACATGAGTAGCCTTAACCCCGTCTGTTGCCAGTTTTCTCTTTTGTTAAAAAACAGTAAAAGACACGCTTTTACACACTGGTCTCCTCATAGTTCTCTCTCCATTCTCCCGTTATCTCACCGCGCAGCTAATCCCATTGTCCCGGCTTCTGCAGAGAAGGAAGCTGCCCCCGGGACAGGCCGCCTCTGGTTCCAGGCGCACTTCCTGCGTGGGGCACGGCCGGCCCGGCCACAACGGGGGGCGGCGCAGGCGGGGGACCGCTCGGCCGGATCGCCCCGCGCGCGTGCTTC
>NW_011494893.1:1254147-1267117 GCF_000754665.1 Bison bison bison
CGGGGCCTGCGGGCTTTCCCACGGGCTCTCGCGGCCCACGTCACAGAGCCCAGAGGGGCCTGGAAATGGTCACCGGGGAATGCGGCCGGCCTCGGGGTGGAGAGCGGGAACGCCAGGACAGCCCGCACGCCAAAGCCTGTCCTGCGACCCTCCAGGCTTTCAGAGGTCCTGCTGGGTATTCCTGTGCAGAGAAGAAAAGGAAAGAAATGCTTATGATTATCTCAGTACAGAACCTACCTGGTTTCTGCATAGGCACCAAGCCGGCACTACAAAGTATGTTGAGGAAAACTACTACTTTATGGCAAATTTAACCAAATTAAATTTAATTAATTCAAAAACAGTGACACCAACAGCATGGTGGTAGTGTTTGCTGGCTTGCCGCGGCCGATACGTCAGGACGCACGCCTGGGCCGTCACGGCGCACGCCGCGGCCGTCACGTCAGGACGCACACTGGGGCCGTCACGGCGCACGCCGCGGCCGTCACGTCAGGACGCACACTGGGGCCGTCACGGCGCACGCCGCGGCTGTCACATAGGACGCACACCAGGGCCGTCACATTGCACACCGCGGCCGTCACGGCACACACCCGCGAGGCACGCCGGGGCAGGTGTCCAGGGGCCCCATGCTGTGTCCCGTGCAGCAGCGCCTCACGTGTACACACGGAACAGACTTTCCTCACAAACTACTTCCCCTTCCTTTTCTTGGTTATAATGAAAACATTATATGGACTTAAAAAAACATAATGTGTGCCGTTAAGATATGTTATCCATGAATTTCATTCTAAGATTGTACAGGCGTCAACTATACATGAAATGGCCACATGGACCCCTGAAAGAGTGGAAGCTTAGTGAAAGGGCTATTTTCTAAAAAGGCATATAAATATTACCTGTCTTTCTCAATTCAGCACAACGCAAGTCAAGCTAGGTAGTTTCCCATGCCTCAGGAAATCCTGACTTAATCTCAGCTCTGCCATCAGTCTGGACAATGTGCGTGAGGGGAGGCACCGGCAGATCAATGCACTTTTGTGCTCTGCACATGCCAGAGCTCAATTTTTAAATTCACTGTGATTTTTGAAGCAACATACAAAATAAAACTAATTTAAAACAATTTCAAAGTAGGAGGAAATGGGATTATTAAAATATTCACAGTGAAAATTTAAAAAAAAAACCTTATAAAGAACATGAAAAAGTTTGGGAAGCGTGCTTCTTGACTCATAAGGTCAATTCGTTATGCGATATTTTTTAAAGATACACACACATAAAACTGTTGAAACCCAACAGACAAACATCACATCTAAAAGCACGTGCTCAGCCACTCAGTTGTGCCCAACTCTTTGCAACCCCATGGACTGCAGCCCGCCAGGCTCCTCTGTCCATGGGACTCTCCAGGCCAGAACACTGGAGTGGTTAGCCTTTCCCTTCTCCCGAGGGTCTTCCCGACCCCGGGATCGAACCCCCGATGAGCCACCTGGAAAGCTCTACACCTGAGTCGACTCTCAGTGACCGGATGGACTGCAGCCTACCAGGCTCCTCCATCCATGGGATTTTCCAGGCAAGAGTGCTGGAGTGGGGTGCCATTGCTTTCTCCCCCTGAAGTATTAGGAAACTCAATTATATCTTCAGCCACTTTCTAGCAATGTTACTTCCTCATCAACTTGCTTTATCGTCACAACAAATGATTCCATTTTATACCAAGCCACCAAGTTAAATAAAAGATAAGTGGAATTAAACAGTGCTACACACACACACACACTTTTCTGTTGCTTTATTTTCCCGATCATGGGGGTGGGGCAGCACCCACACCACGCTGTCCACACTCTTCACACGCAGGAACAGCAGTTTTAAAATCTCATCAATGGCCTTAACAGAGATGAATCCCTTAACAAAGACTTGCTGTTGAAGACTCCTGGCGGCCACACGGCTACCTGCGTGCAGAGGGGCGAGTCCCCCTGCCGGCAGGCAGAGGCCCAGCCCCTCAGACGGCGGCGGGGCCAGGCGCTGCAGTTATCAGCCTCGGCTGCACGAAAAAGGACACGAGAACTTAACCTTTAATAATAGCAGTAAAGACTCTGGTTTCCTTTCTGAGGTAATTATACTTACATGAAATTATTAAAACAAGGGTATATAAACCCATGGTAATTTTAAAACATGCTTTTTAAAATTTATTTTTAACTGAAATTAGTACAAAGGCTGGGGGGAGCGGAACCTGATTTGACTTTCACCTTCTCTTCCCTTTTCCCACTATGTAGGAGAGGTGACGGAGAAGGTGAGGGCGCCCACTCCAGTGCTCCCGCCTGGGGAGTCCCAGGACGGAGGGGCCTGGTGGGCTGCAGTCCACGGGGTCGCTAGAGTCGGACACGACTGAGCGACTTCACTTTCACTTCTCACTTTCATGCATTGGAGAAGGAAATGGCAACCCACTCGTGTTCTTGCCTGGAGAGTCCCAGGGACGGCGGAGCCTGGTGGGCTGCCGTCTATGAGGTCGCAGAGTCGGACACGACTGAAGCGACTTAGCAGCAGCAAGAGAAGTGACAATACCTAAGGACTCTGTCCAAAAACACTGAAGCAAAAAGAAAAAGACCCACATAAATAGGAAACTGAACATTAAATTTTTGAATAACTGTTTTATTTTCTAAGATGCCTTAAGTGTATCAGAAAAAAATCCTAATTCCAGAAAATCTGTGGTTGAAAAATAAACCAAAATTAAGACGCTATGTTATGATCTGCTAAAAAAATAAGCAAGTCTCCCAAGGGTTAATTTGAACTTTACTACTTTACTGCACGTATTCCTAAAACAAAGGAAATACTTTGGCATTTTAATGCTTCTTGTCTAATGTTAGTGGGAAGCTACACAGTGACGTCCTTCTCATGGAATAAGGTAGGTTTTTAAATTCTTCATGAGAAATAATAAGTCCACAAAAATTTTGTGCTCGTTGTTTAGGTACTGTGTGTCTCTTCATTTCTCAAAGAACAGAAGCATAAACTAAAACCATATAAACCATGTATGACAGTCTAAATTTCTATATCTATTCATTTTACTTGTAACTACGGAATGTATATGTCAAAATAAACACATAAATTATTACAACATTCTAAATCAACAATGGGGGGGGGGCCCTCACTTCAGCCAAAAACAGAAATAAATGTTCAAGCTTTTTATAAATCTAAGAAAAACACAGTATATGGGTCCAAAGTCTTGTAAATACTAATGAATGACACAATTCAAGAAGGTAATCTTCTGCTGCAAGAGTCTAAGATGGTGTTAAATTAACTCTCGGGACGGTTTCTCTGAACTGGTCTCTGAAGTGAAACCAACTGGAAGATGCAGGGGAGGCATCAAGGACCAGAGTGCTACGGACTTGAGCCACCTGGTGGCTTGCTGCCCTCACTGCACCGAGAAACACCTGGGGGCCGGCACGGGCCCACGCTGGACTCACCTCGGCTCTCCTGCTGGAGCCGAGACCACAGGGAGCCCACACGCCCAGCACCAGGAGTGCCGGCCGCGCGGTGCAGCCCCACAGAGAAGCGCCTGATAAACGCGGCCGTTGCCAGCGCAGGACCCACTGCTGACGGCTCACCACTGCAGTCTCTCATTGTTCCCAGGTCTTTTCAACAGCGCTTGACGCCTACACTAGGTGCCAAATTCAAAACAAGTTCAAAGACACAACAGCTCACGCGGAGGCCTGCCCAGGCTCTGCTGACCTCTTGCCTGAGTCTGGGCAGCTCAGAACAGAGCAAACAGAACTCCTAACAGGACACCGTCTTCACCTCTGGCAAGGCGGCAACAGGTGGTCAAAGACGTGGGTAAAAAAACACAGAAAAAAAGTCAATGAGGTCCAATCTGCCGACAAGAGGAAAGTTACAGAATGGCAGTCTTTATGACTCTGCTTGACGCCAAAAGAGGTCCCAAAGAGATGCCTCGGGTGCTCAAACTTTTATAAAAGCAACACCTTCATCTTAAAATAGAAAGGCCTGGGAGGCAGAGGGCATTAGACAACCCTGGTGGTGGTGGAGGAGAGGGTTATACAGAACTTGGCTGTATGTGGATGCCTGCCACGGAGCCAGGGACAACGAGCCCTTCGCCCAGGAAGCGGGTGGGGAGATGGACCCACTTCCAGCAGCAGCAGTACCCGGGAGCTTCAGCAGTCTCGCCAACGGAGACGCACAAAGCTCAGCACCAGGAACCACGAGCAGCCAGCCCACCCGCTCCACAGCGCTGCGGCCACGGCCAGCTCCCCGGGAGTGGTCCCAGACCCCCACGAGGGCGCCCTGCACTCCTGGCCCGTCCCAGGAGGGAAGGCCACACATCTCGCCTCTTGGAGACGCGGAGTGGAGAGAAGCTCCCCAAGGGTGGCTCTGTCCATCCTCCAGGCCAGGTTCTCGGCGGAGGCAAGGCTGCTATTAAAAGACTCGTTTCCTGAGGAAGGTAGACAGTTTTAGGAAAAGAATTCGGCGGGAAGGCGGAGGCCCCTTGGCCAGCCGTTTCTCCCCTCCCTGTGTGGTCCTGAGAAAGCGGCTCACCCCGACAACGTCGATGGCCAGGCCTATAAAACTGACCACACTTCCCGTCAGAGGCTGCCTTGCTCTGCACCGTGCACCTTCATGGGGAGCCCCGGCTGCAGAGTCTGCTTCGCGTGAGCAGCTTCGGGGGGCTCAGACGCCGCCTGCCTCGGTGCAGTCGGAGGGCCTCACTCCCCGGCCGGGTAACACGGCTCCGGGTTCAGAGCTCCCCGGGGCCCGGCTGCCGCGAAGAGCTTGGGCCTGCGAGCGGGGGGCCGCGGCGGGGGCAGCTGACAGAGGGAGGCGCCCTCAGGAAGCCGGGCCTCCCGACCGCTCGGGCTGCAGGGCCAAAGGCAGATCTAAGTGCAGCCCTTCAGCCACTTCGGGAAGAAACCACTGCCAGGGAGCAGCAGGGGCGTTAGCGGGACGCGAGCCTGAGGAGCGGGGCAGGGCTCAGACCCCAGCTGGGCCACTCAAGGGCACCGTCCCCAGCCCCGCAGCCCAGGGGCTCAGACCCCAGCTGGGCCACTCAAGGGCACTGTCCTCAGCCCCGCGCCCCTGGGCCGGACCCCCAAGGGCTGGTGGGGGAGGAAGGCAGGGGGCACCTCCCGTGACGCCCAGGGGCGTGGACACAGGAGCACCCACATGCACAAGTACACGGGCTCTAAGACCACTGTCTCCTCGGGAAGAGGCCTCCCTGTCAGCTGCTATCCCATCACTGCCATCTCACAGCAGGAAAAGCAGCCTGTTAGGAAATGAGATATGTCCAAAATGCCGAGAGGCTCTGTGGGTCCTGCTAAACCACTGCGCTTGCTTCTCCTTCAGTGACACAGCTTTCAGTCTGCTTGCTTCCCTTCTCCACCGTGTGAGAGCTAGGACTCCCAATGACTGCGAGGTCCAAGGTTACATCAATAATTTCTAATCATGCCCCAGAGACCCCTGGATCAGAAAGAAAGGAGGAGGGAACTGAGCGATGAAGAAAAGTGAGCTGCAGACAGAACCGAGCAAGGGGATTTATCTTTCCCAGAGATGAGGCTTTTCACAGAATCAGAAAGTTAGGACTGGGAAACCGGGAAAGGTGAGAAACGTCGTTAACTTCTGCACCACATCAGACTTCTACAAGCTGGAGCAAAAGCAAGCCGCGGGCACATCCTGGCGTCTGGAGCACGGGCACCAGAGTCCAGGGAGCCTGACCAGTGACATCACACCCGCACGCCCAGGCCTCACCAGGACCGGAAGAGAGAAGCCGGCGTTCGGAGCAGGCGAGCGCGGCCACCGCACCCGAGACAGCTCCGAGCCCTCGTTCATGAAGCTGAGCCTCTAACTTCTAACAGTCTGTTCACTCAAAATGCAACTTCAATAGTGAAATATTTAAAAACGCAATTTCCTATTTCACCATATAACAGACTGCATCATCCAGTACTGCTCACTTTTTGTCACAGTGGTATACACGTTTAGTCTAATTTACTGTGTTTTTAACTCTCTTCGACAGATAAAATCCTCCGACACCAGTGTGCCCGAAGGTCTGGTGTCGCCTCAAAGGCTTTTCCGGACGCTGCACTTCTCTCTGTGCCCTGGGACCGGGAGGAGGGGCTGGCTGCCCACATAGGGATGGAGCCGATCGATGACACCAGGTGAGGGGAGCCGTCCCGACGGCCCACAGGCTCTGCCCGAGGCTGGGCCATGACCCGCCTGCCGGCAAAGGAAGGGAGGCCCAGGGGTGGGATCCGATCTAACCTGGCGCCACGGCTGCTAGGTTATCTCCACAGAGCACGCTGCTCCTGACCTGACGCCCCTCACTCTGACCATAGTGGACAGTGTCTGCAGCAGAGGAGCAGAGGAAGGAGGTCCCCAGGCCCCAGGCCCAGAGCAGCAGTCCTTTTCCACTTGCCAGGCTCTGCGGAAATTCAGCCTGCGACACCAGCAACGGCCCGGGGGGCGGGGGGCGCCCCGAGCCACGAGCACCCTGCCGCCTCTCCATCTGAAAGGCTCCTCAGAGCTCTGCTTGGTGTGTCTTGAATGGTTCATACTTGTTAGTTTTACAGGAATGCGTGTTCGTGGGTAGCCTGTTAATCAAACTGCCAACACAAATTACTTTTCCTCATTTTTGAAGGCCTGTCCAATTAATAAAACGCTGATGCTTATGTGCTCAAGTTCTTTGAGGCCACTGGGTTGGGGGGGCTGGAAGGAGCAACATTTATTGATTCCGTGTAGGCTCTCCTGTCACTTTGAAGACATTTATTCAATTTTGAAATGAAAAATGATGGTAAAATTGGAAAAGAATATGTAAGAAAAGAGATTTCTGAGGAACAGTTCCCCAATTTAGAAATAATGCAGCCTCCCTGTCAGGCCACGCTGCCGGCTGCTATTTAAAAGCGAGCTCCTGCCAGCCCGAGGGGGCTCCGGCGGGCCACAGCGGCAGGAAACCAGGGCATTTATGACTGAGTTCCTGTTATTGACTTACTCGCAGACAAAACGCCAAGTTTCTCAGACACAGCGCAGCAGCCCCAGTGTGCAAGCCCCGTGTGTGCCGCTGTGGCGTTAGGCTGCAGTTTCTGTTTCACATGTCAGGACTTTTTTAAGATGACTTTTAAAACGTCCCTCCCACGTTTTCTGTAGTGGTTTAGGGGAAGTCGTTGACTCTAAAATGAATGTTTTGTGTTTGTTCACTCACATGCAGAGTACATCAGGTGGAATCGGGCTAGATGAAACACAAGCTGGAATCAAGATTGCTGGGAGAAATACTAACAACCTTAGATATGCAGATGACACTACTCTAAAGGCAGAAAGTGAAGAAGAACTAAAGACCTTCTTGACGAGAGTGAAAAAGCTGGCTTAAAACTCAACATTCAAAAAACTAATATCATGGCATCTGGTCCCATCACTTCATAGCAAATAGACAGGGAAAAAGTGGAAGCAGTGACAGATTTTATTTTCTTGGGTTCTGAAATCACTGTGGACAGCAATTGCAGCCATGAAATTAAAAGACGCTTGCTCCTTGGAAGGAAACCTATTCCAAACCTAGACGGCATATTAAAAAGCAGAGACATCACTTTGCCAGCAAAGGTCTGCATATTCCAAGCTATGGTTTTTCCAGTAGTCATGTATGGGTGTGAGAGTTGGACAGTGAAGAAGGCTGAGCACCAAAGAATTGATGCTTTTGAACTGTGGAGCTGGAGAAGACTCTTCAGAGTCCCTTGGACTGCAAGGAGATCAAACCAGTCAATCCTAAAGGAAATCAGTCCTGAACATACATTGGAAGGACTGATGCTGAAGCTGAAGCTCCAATACTTTGGCCACCTGATGTGGAGAGCCTACTCATTGGAAAAGGCCCTGATGCTGGGAAACATTGAGGGCAGCGGGAGGAGAAGGGGACAACAGAGGATGAGATGGTTGGATGGCATCACCGACTCGATGGACATGAGTTTGTGTAAACTCCAGGAGATAGTGGAGGACAGAGGAGCCTGGTGTGCTGCAGGGGTCACAAAGAGTTGGACACGACTTAGCGACTAAACGACAACTAACCACGTGCCCAAGTCACACACGGCGACAGTGGCCTCCGGTGCTGGCTTCCCCGGTGGCACACTTTGACAGACGGCCTCTGGCACCCTTCTGGGCCAAGGATGGAAGGCTGGGGGCTGAGCAGACACCTTCACAGCACGACAAGAAATGAACAACCTTAAATGGCTGCGCAACTTGTTAGGGAAACTAATCCGCTTTGAACAAATAAAAATAATCAGTAAGATGCAATTAGAATGGACCATAATGTACCAGTATTTAACACTCTTCTTCACGGGGGCGGCGGGGCAGGGGTTGAGGTGAGGCTGAGATGCCTCTGAAGAGCCTGGCATTCAAACGTCCTTAGTTGGTGACACGCGTCCAGAAAGGAAGCTGCTTCACGCAGTGATGAGGCTGGGGCCTGGGCCAGCTTTGCTCCAGTGGTGCCCAACGTGCCTCGTGTGGGGCTCCTGTCGCAGAGCCATGGCCAGCCCGACTGTAGGCAGGCGGGGGGATGTCTGTGCTGACGGTCTGGGACTGGGGCAGAAGACCAGGGGCCGCCACACCATCTGTCGCTACTCTGCTGCACATGGTGGCAGGGCCCTTGGGTCCGCAGCTTGGCCACAGCCCTCCCCCTAGGCCCAGTGTGCGGCCGGTGCTGTCATCTGCCCTCTCCTACAGCTACTTCAAGGCCGAAAGCCAAGACCACCAGTTTCCAAAACAAAAGTCCATGTATAGTACGTGTGTTTTGACAAAGCTTTACCTAACACTGGTTTTTTTTGTGTGAAAAGTTTTACAGAGGCTTCCCGGGCAGCTCAGCTCAACTGGTAAAGAATCATCTGCAAAGCAGGAGACCCCGGTTCGATTCCTGGGTTGGGAAGATCTGCTGGAGAAGGGATAGGCTACCCACTCCAGTATTCTGGCCTGGAGAATTCCACGGACTGTGCAGTCCATGGGGTTGCAAAGAGCGACTTCCACTTTTCAACACTGGCTTTTTATGTGAAAAGTTTTACAAAGGAAGATAGTAATGACTGATATGTATTGACTATTTACTATCTGACGTGTATTGCTCTCCACACTTGAACATACTTTTCCTCACTTGCTTTTCCCAGTTATCTCCACCCTGCAAATGAGGAGGCTGAAGGTAGGAGAGGGGCCTCGATACCTGCTCCCCAGGCCCCCGGCACTCTGCTCCCCAGATCCTGCCTGGCCGCCTCCTTTTCACTGTTCTGTCCACAGCGCCAGGGTCTTTGCTTGCTTTGCAGGGCTTCCGCACGTGTAGAGAGAGAAGGGCTTTGATCATACCGTCAATTTCCCCGTAGTCACACTGCCACACATGTGCTCTGTTTCATCATGTGTCAGTTTTCACATACAGTTTTTTTCCAAGCAATCTGTCCATTTTTCATTGAAACAGTCTGATAATAGAACAGAGAACATAATAAAAAGTACAGATATCCAAATGTGAAATCAGATGTCCCCATTCAAACAAACTGCTGTTTCCTCTGCCACCAGGTGGCTCTGGGTTCTCACCACAGCTGGCGGGGCCAGGCGTGCCTCGGGGCAACTCTGGCAGACATCAGAAGCCAGGCTGCACTGATCTCTGCATCTCCTTACGGGCTCCTCTGCCAGCTCCTCGGTAAGCAAGGGAACACAATGCGAGCAGGACCCAAACAGCCGCACCAGCAACTCCAGACCCAGCCGCCCCCAGCCTCAGCTGCGTGTGCCCGTCTGTCTGTCTGAGTGACAAGATGCAGGTCACAAAGCCGCGATCTCAGACCACCGTCTGCATCTGAGCCACGTGTCAAATCTCAGACAGCCGGACCTCCCTCCAGAGCTTCATTCAGAGCGCCGAGGCGAGGCCTGGTGACCACAAACACCCACTTGATGCCAGACCTGCTGATGTGAGGAGCGCTCTGAGAACCTCCGTGGAAAGTTTTCCAGGCATACTTGTTCAGGACCAGTGCAATTAATATTCCTTAATCTGAGGATTTCCTTACTTGCAATCTGGAATGATTGCTTCCAGGTGCCACAAGGCAGGACAAGCGCACTGCTGAAGCCCCCGTGGCCGCTCAGTGTGGTGTTCGCGGTCATACCACTGAAGCTGACGATGAGCATGGAAACCTAAGTTACTCAAAATAATTAACTGCAGCTGCATGTAAGTTAAACCCTAACACACGTCACATAAAAAGAGTATGGCGGTAGTCAGTCCAGAGATGGTATAGCTGTTCATCACTAGCTCAGTAATAATCAGGGACCCAGGCGCCTCCCGTCCTTCTGGCTTCCGTCTTCAAGGCTACCTCATCATCCAGAACTGCTGCTGGAGCTCCAGACATCACATCCACATACCAGGTGTAGGAAAGAGGAAGGTAACGGCCAAGGGGGCACTTTTCCCAGTGCCTCTTACACATCCCTTCCTGCTGGCCAACACAGCATTTCCACTCACACTCAGCCAGAATTCAGTAGGGTCAGAGTGTCTGCTGTGCAAGCTGGAAAATGCCGTCTTTTAACTAAGCACACAGTTGATCCAAATAACACAGGAATTGTGTTCGTAAGGAAGAGAAGAATGGCAGTCAGCTAACTGGCTGTCTGTGTCACAATGAAAACAAAACACTAGGTTTTATGACAGGCTTGGGACTGCAGTAAAACTCAGCAAGTCTGTATCAGATCCGAATTGTCCAGTAGCTCATCTATCTACATTGTTCCTAGAAGTGTTTTGTTCATAGAAGATGGTCAACAAATATTTGCTGAAGGAATGGATACCACCCACAAGAGCAACTTGCACCCCACCATTAAATAAAAGCAAACAGGGTTCTTATAGTAGACCCCTGCTCTTCTGCCCTGGAAGGCTTCTCATGTGAAGGTTATCCTGGGAAGACTGCGATACAAGCCTGCCAGAGCAGTTTTCTGAAGGACTATGGGGTTACTCATGTGAATTCCTCTGGGCCAGAAAAACTGAGATCATTTCTCTAAAACAGCATCCTGGGAACCAAGAAGTAAAGCACGTGTGTGTATACGTGTGCCCTTAACACGGGATGCGCACTCACGTCCCTCAACACTCACTGGGCCTCAAACAACTGCTTAGTCCGTGCATCTTAAATGCTCCCAGGGAACTGGCCATGTGATTACTCAAAACACTCAGACAGTAGACGGGCTCGGTGCTGCTGAAACTCCCAGGGGAAGGGAAAGCACTTTAGAAAATAGCATGCCCAAGACGTAATTTGAGAGTGCAGAATTTTAGAAAGACCTTTTTCTTTTTTTTTTTTTTTAACCATTTTCTTCAAGTAAAACTGGCACGATTTTGTTAAATCACCGAATCCTAAGGCCTGCAGAGTGGACTGCATTGGGAAAGCTCTGAAACCGCCGTCTGGACACCGCTAACCGTCCCCATCCCTGATGGAAGGGAAGATGGGAACGCCTCAGGTTCACAGGCCCTAATCTCAGCGGGCACAGGCATAGCCTGCAGGCCCGTGTGGGCACAGCGGGGACGCGGCTGAAAAGACCCCACGCTCGGCTCCACACACCCCCTGCCACTCCGAAGCTGCCATCCCTGTTACGGAGGGTCCCTGAGTGAGTGTTCCCCGGGCCGCTGCACAGAAAGAAGGGTTTGGGATAAGGTCAGAGAAACCCTGCTCAACACTTCTCCCGGGACCTCTGCTCTCGAGGTGACCTCCTGAGCACTCTGCTGCGGACTGTCCTTTATTTTAAATGATGGCAAGATTCAGTATTAGTGTGTGACATGGTTTTTCTTCTGTCAAAACCTAGAAGGTAAGAGCTCTGGGGGCCCCACACACAACCCAGAATTAACACCTCTGGTGCTCCCAACATTCCCTTCCAGAGGGTCCCTCAGCTCAGGGCTGACTTCTCAGTGCCCTCCCCTCTGGGGGACGCAGTCCTACACAGCACCGCCCCGTCCAGAACCTTCTCCCCAACACGCAGGCTTGCACCTGCCCTCTGGGACTTCACAGGTGCCAAGTGAGAAAACAAAATCCACGCTCAAATCCTGAAGTGTGATGGAGCTTTAACACACACACATGGGCTTCCCTGATAGCTCAGTTGGTAAAGAATCTGCCTACAATGCAGGAGACCCTGGTTTGATTCCTGGGTCAGGAAGATCCCCTGGAGAAGGGATAGGCTACCCACTCTTCTGGCCTGGAAAATTCCATGGACTGTATAGTCCAGGGAGTTGCAAAGAGTAGGACAGGACTGAGCAACTTTCACTCTTCACTTTCAGCTGAAGAACTGAACTGGAGAAGGATGTCCACAGCTTATTGTCCTTAAGTTTAGCATTATCCAACATGAGCATTTACTAAAAAACACGCTGAAAATCAGGCAAGTGGTCCTAGAAACAAACAAAGACAGACAGACTAAGCCTTAAATTAAGAGGAAATCTATCTTGGGAATCTTAGCTCATGATTTATGACAATGGCTAACAGGAGACTGAAGACTGATCTCAAGCCGCTTTGGTGAAACGAGGGCTCCCAAGTGGGTGGCCAGCTGAGCACAAGTGCCATGGGCGGTGAGCACCCACGGAACCCGCTTCTCACCCCCAGGACCGAGAACCGAGCTGATTCCGTCTAAACAAGACAGCCCGGGCACGCACGGGGTACACAGTGCTGTGTGCAGAAGAGTGGAAAGACTCCCTGTCCCACACGGCAGAGAAGCAGGGGGCGTCACATAAATGGCAATTTAGAGTTTCTATTCTAAGTAACAAATGTGCCTAGGATGGTTCAGAAACACATCTCTCTTCCTAGGTGGCACTGTGGGAAGGCGAGGCAGGGGCTGGCCCACCTCGGGGAGCTGGCGGGACTGGGCTGGCACACCCGGGCCCGAGGACACATGGCCTGCAGTGCACTCACCACCGGGGTTCACGCAGTCCCAGGTGGGTTTCCCCAGCCCTCCCAGTGCAAGCGGGCCGTGGGCGGGTCAGGGGAGCACTCGAGGGTCAGCAACGACCCCAAGACATAGACGAGGT
>NW_011494893.1:1267217-1268115 GCF_000754665.1 Bison bison bison
GGTAGAAAGCTCCTCTCCAGCCCCATACTCTCTCTCAGCACGAGGCTCATCTCCGAGCCCGTGGGGACTTCCTCCCACCCAGCCACCCTCCCATAGCGGCCTCGCTGTCTCCTCGAGGTCACATCCGCCTGCCCCACACGACACCGAGGCCGGGGGACAGGTGTGGGTGCCGCATCAGACCCCACGCGGGCGCTGAACCCCAAGGCCTGGCCTCCTCTGCCTGCCAGCCCATCTCAGCTCTGGGTCATCAAACTTTTGTTGAATAAGTAATTAAAGTAATCTTATTTCTCCCAGCAGGTATCTGTTTTTCAAAGGACTTCTGAGCACTCTGAGTGTGTTCTGATGGCATTCTCAATGGCTCTTTCTCCTGTAATCCTCTAACTTGCCTTTGAAACCTTAGATAAGACCAGATAAGACAGTGCTATCTGTGCTGCTGTCCAACAACGCTCCTTTCTGAAGTTCCGCCCTCAGAAAAGCAGCAGGCATTGACTGATTTGCAGATATTGAAGAATCCTTGCATCCCTGGGATAAAGCCCACTTGGTCATGATGGATGATCTTTTAAATGTGTTACTGGATTCTGTTTGCTAGAATTTTGTTAAGGATTTTTGCATATGATTATCTCAATAGATGCAGAGAAAGCCTTTGACAAAATTCAACATCCATTTATGATAAAAACCCTCCAGAAAGCAGAAATAGAAGGAACATACCTCAACATAATAAAAGCTATATATGACAAATCCACAGCAAACATTATCCTCAATGGTGACAAATTGAAAGCATTTCCCCTAAAGTCAGGACAAGACAAGGGAGCTCACTCTCACCACTACTATTCAACATAGTTTTGGAAGTTTTGGCCACAGCAATCAGAGCAGAAAAAGAAATAAAAGGAATCCAGAT
>NW_011494893.1:1268215-1268939 GCF_000754665.1 Bison bison bison
TCCTGCCCTCAATCCCTCCCAGCATCAGAGTCTTTTCCAATGAGTCAACTCTTCGCATGAGGCGGCCAAGTACTGGAGTTTCAGCTTTAGCATCATTCCTTCCAAAGAAATCCCAGGGCTGATCTTCAGAATGGACTGGTTGGATCTCCTTGCAGTCCAAGGGACTCTCAAAAGTCTTCTCCAACACCACAGTTCAAAAGCATCAATTCTTCGGCGCTCAGCCTTCTTCACAGTTCAACTCTCACATCCATACATGACCACAGGAAAAACCATAGCCTTGACTAGACGAACCTTTGTTGGCAAAGTAATGTCTCTGCTTTTAAATATGCTATCTAGGTTGGTTATAACCTTCCTTCCAAGGAGTAAGCATCTTTTAATTTCATGGCTGCAGTCACCATCTGTAGTGATTTTGGAGCCCAGAAAAATAAAGTCTGCCACTGTTTTCCACTGTTTCCCCATCTATTTCCCATGAAGTGGTGGGACCGGATGCCATGATCTTCGTTTTCTGAATGTTGAGCTTTAAGCCAACTTTTTCACTCTCCACTTTCACTTTCATCAAGAGGCTTCTTAGTTCCTCTTCACTTTCTGCCATAAGGGTGGTGTCATCTGCGTATCTGAGGTGATTGATATTTCTCCCAGCAATCTTGATTCCAGCTTGTGTTTCTTCTAGTCCAGCGTTTCTCATGATGTACTCTGCATATAAGTTAAATAAACAGTGTGACAA
>NW_011494893.1:1269244-1276022 GCF_000754665.1 Bison bison bison
TGAACATCAGGAAGTTCATGGTTCACATATTGCTAAAGCCTGGCTTGGAGAATTTTGAGCATTACTTTACTAGCGTGTGAGATAAGTACAATTGTGCGGTAGTTTGAGCATTCTTTGGCTTTGCCTTTCTTTGGGATTGGAATGAAAACTGACCTTTTCCAGTCCTGTGGCCACTGCTGAGTTTTCCAAATTTGCTGGCATATTGAGTGCAACACTTTCACAGCATCATCTTTCAGGATTTGGAATAGTTCAACTGGAATTCCATCACCTCCACTAGCTTTGTTCGTAGTGATGCTTTCTAAGGCCCACTTGACTTCACATTCCAGGATGTCTGGCTCTAGGTCAGTGATCACACCATTGTGATTATCTGGGTCATGAAGAAAACCCTAAAGACTCAACCAGAAAATTACTAGAGCTAGTCAATGAATATAGTAAAGTTGCAGGATATAAAATCAATCCCTTGCATTCCTATACACTGAGAAACTGAGAAACAGTGAGAAAACAGAAAGAGAAACTAAGGAAACAATTCCATTTACCACTGCAATGAAAAGAATCAAATAGGAATAAATCTGCCTAAAGAAACAAAAGACCTATATATAGAAAACTATAAAACACTGGTGAAAGAAATCAAAGAGGACACAAATAGATGGAGAAATATACCGTGTTCATGGATTGGAAGAATCAATATACTGAAAATGAGTATACTATCCAAAGCAATCTATAGATTCAATACAATCCCTATCAAGCTGCCAGTGGTATTTTTCAGAGAACTAGAACAAATAATTTCACAATTTGTATAGAAATTAAAAAAACCTCAAAAAGCCAAAGCAATCTTGAGAAAGAAGAATGGAAGTGGAGGAATCAACCTGCCTGACTCAGCCTCTACTATAGAGCCACAGTCATCAAGACAGTATGGTACTGGCACAAAGACAGAAATAGAGATCAATGGAACAAAATAGAAAGCCCAGAGATAAATCCACACACCTATGAACACCTTATCTTTGACAAAGGAGGCAAGAATATACAATGGAGAAAAGACAATCTCTTTAACAAGTGGTGCTGGGAAAACTGGTCAACCACTTGTAAAAGAATGAAACTAGATCACTTTCTAACACCATACACAAAAATAAACTCAAAATGGATTAAAGATCTAAATGTAAGACCAGAAACTATAAAACTCCTAGAGGAAAACATAGGCAAAACACTCTCCAACATAAACCACAGCAGGATCCTCTATGACCCACCTCCCAGAATATTGGAAATAAAAGCAAAAATAAACAAATGGGACCTAATTAAAATTAAAAGCTTCTGCACAATGAAGGAAACTATAAGCAAGGTGAAAAGACAGCCTTCAGAACAGGAGAAAATAATAGCAAATGAAGCAACTGACAAAGAATGAACCTCAAAAATATACAAGCAACTCCTGCAGCTCAATTCCAGAAAAATAAATGACCCAATCAAAAAGTGGCCCAAAGAACTAAACAGACGTTTCTCCAAAGAAGACATACAGATGGCTAACAAACACATGAAAAGATGCTCAACATCACTCATTATCAGAGAAATGCAAATCAAAACCACAGTGAGGTACCATTTCACGCCAGTCAGAATGGCTGCTATCCAAAAGTCTACAAGCAATAAATGCTGGAGAGGGTGTGGAGAAAAGGGAACCCTCTTACACTGTTGGTGGGAATGCAAACTAGTACAGCCACTATGGAGAACAGTGTGGAGATTCCTTAAAAAACTGGAAAGAGAACTCCATACAACCCAGCAATCCCACTGCTGAGCATACACACTGAGGAAACCAGAATTGAAAGAGACACGTGTACCCCAATGTTCATCACAGCACTGTTTATAATAGCCAAGACCTGGAAGCAACCTAGATGTCCATCAGCAGATAAATGAATAAGAAAGCTGTGGTACATACACACAATGGAGTGTTACTCACTTAGAATGCATTTGAATCAGTTCTAATGAGGTGGATGGAACTGGAGCTTATTATACAGAGTGAAGTAAGCCAGAAAGAAAAACACCAATACAGTATACTAATGCATATATATGGAATTTAGAAAGATGGTAACGATAATCCTGTATGCGAGACAGCAAAAGAGACACAGACATATAGAACAGTCTTTTGGACTCCGCGGGAGAGGGCGAGGGCGGGATGATATGGGAGAATGGCATTCAAACATGTAAATTATCACATGTGAAACGAATCATCAGTCCAGGTTCGATGCATGATACAGGATGCTCAGGGCTGGTGCACTGGGATGACCCAGAGGGATGGTATGGGGAGGGAGGTGAGAGGGGGGTTCAGGATGGGGAACACGTGTACACCTGTGGCGGATTCATGTCCATGTATTGCAAAACCAATACAATATTGTAAAGTAAAAAAATAATTAATTTAAAAAAAAGCAGTAGGCAATTTTTTTAAACTCCCAAAGGCCCTATAGGCAAAATAATAATAATTTTTTTCATGTTAGTATTCTTAAAATCTTCTATGCTACAGGATCAGAAAACATTAATGATAAAGAATCTATAAAATTACTGCAGAATTTTAAGTCCCCATAAATATGTATTCCATTTGAAAACAAGACTTCTAATCTGTCAGGTAAGCTTTTGTAAGCCATAATACATAAGCAACTTTCCTATCACTTAGCCCAGTTCAATCACCAAAAATTTCATTAAACTTTCAACAATTGACAATTTAACCCATCCCTTCTGAATTATAGTTCATTCAATTAAATAAATATGGCAGAATTGTGTGGAGAATTTTCTAGTACTTCCTTGTTTTTCATTTAGAATCTGTGTTAAATTTCACTGTAATTGAACTGATTAAAAAGACAACTAGATGTGATATTTTGTGATGTGATAAAGTTATACTACCTCTGACATGAACTTTTTTAAACATCTGGATTCAATTATAAAACAGCAACACCTCAACTCACTCACTCCTGAAGTGACGTGGATGTTATTCTCTACTTGAAAAAGCTGGGCTCAAGCAGCTCTTCCACGATGACTTAAAGAGACAAGCACGAGAGCACACTGGCGGCTTGGAACCTCCCCAAACTGAGACCCAACACCGAGCAGCAGGGCACTTGCAGGACTGTGATTCCAAAGGGTGTGCATGACAGGAAAAGAAAGGGGAAAATCAAAGGGACAAAAGTTCAAGGCTATCACAACAATTGTGAGAACATAATGCAAGTGACAGGATACTCCTTACAGAGCTAAACCGTAAACATCCAAACTCTCTGAAAATTGCAGAGCCCAGAACTCGTGTTCCTATAAAATTGACATGGAGTGTAACTGCTGGAAAAACACCTTTGGTAGCCGCTGCATTAGAAAGCACCTGAGAACATGTCTCCTCTTAGCGGTCCCCTTTGTTGGTATACCAAAGTTCCGCGAACTTTTTAAAGAACTCAAAAAACTGAGTTTACTACTTGACAATGACCTCAAGAAAACTCTCACACTTGTGTAGCCTGACACGGACTCTGACCTCAAAGGGGCAAACTATTATCTTCCTAGAAAGTTAAAACAGAAGTTATTTTCTAGTTATCTTGGTTTAAAAAAAAACACTGCTTACTTTTTTAACAGAAAAGCATCATCTTTTCCTATCATTTCTTCTGTGTGTTCTTCTCCAAGGTCACTCCCTCTCCAGGTGACTTAAGAACCTCAGGGTCAGGAAGACAAAAAATACTCCCCACTGAACCTTATTTCCCATATTTTTTAACTCACTGAAGGGAGCACAGGCTCTCCCTATAAATTCCTGTTTGCAGTATGTACTGGAAATTATAAAACTCTGATGCAAAGCAAAAGCTCGACCTCAGGGAGCAAACAGCTCTCAGGAAAGCCCCGGAGACATCCTAACCCAGGGATACCTGACTCGTGCACGGGGAGCCCCGCGGACACCTCTGCAGCTGAGTCCTGACTCTGCCACCCGTCACTCTGAGATCACACAGGGACCGAGGCCGGGAGGCCGTCTGCCTTCCACTCCCTTCATTCCTAAAATGAGAACAATGCAGGCCCGCCAGGCTCGAAAGAGCAGCTGTGGAAATTCAATAAGATTCTCACCTGAACTCACTTTGAAAAGAGAGCAAATAAAATACAAATCAACTTTGTCACAAAGGTGCAGAAGGCGATTCTATTCTCGTGGCGGGGACGGGCTGGGGCACAGGTAAACCGCACCGTGAACCCCACCCAGGTCCGGAAGGGCAGGCCTGGGGCCAGCTGCTCAGAGGCGGCCAGCAGAGGCCAGGGGCTGCCTCCCCATGGAGCGGCTGCAGGCATACCCCAAGGCGCAGGCCTGGCCCGCCCGAAGTGGAGGACGGTGAGCATGGGACTGCAGGGGATGACGGAGGAGCCCCTGGAGGTGGGAGGCGCCAGGCACACAGATGAGGGTGGCCAGGACCCCTCAAGATGGAGAAGGACCAAACCGTCACCACTCATGGAGCTAGTCGAGTACAACTAGATTGCACGACAATCTGGCAAACACGGACGCAGCCCCATCACGCCCGACACACCGCGCAACCGCAGACCGAGGGCGGGCAGGAAGCTCCCAATGCTGCGGACCTTCCACCAAAACCACTGCCTCAGCAGCAGCAGAAACACAGTAAAGGCTGCTCATTTCTTAGTTTAAGACTTTCAAAATTAAAATAAACCTGCCCCTGAGCTCCTTGGAAAAATAACTGATACCAGATTTGGAGCAGAAACACACAGGGACTGTCCCATCCCCCTAGAGAGCAAAGGAAGCCGGGATCACCAAGGTTGGCCCTGAGGGACATGGAGGCCGAACGGAAGGTTCTCCAGGCCACAGACGAGGCCACGGGAGCGTCAACAGACCGAGAAGAAGATTTAATTCCGTGAGTTCATAAAGAGCCAAAAAAGTTGGCCCTTACAGGATGCTACAGACCAAGTCAGTAAGAACTGATAGAAGAAGAAGAATGGATGATTCGCCGTGAATCTCCTGTACCTCAGGGTAACCAAGTACTTGCAAGCTTCTCTTTCAGGAAGCATTTCAGCTAATCAGTGAAGAAGGAATTACAGAATTCAATTATCACCACTTTGCAGCCTCTAATGAAAAAATGAACCTTGATGATGACCCTCAGTGTCTACCAACGTTATAAGAAGAAAAACAAGACCGTGCGCTCCTCCTGATGGGAGCACACAGGACCAGATGGGAGCGACTCCTGCCCTCACCCACCCCCAGACCAAGAATAAACTTGATCACATCTGTAAACCTGAACATGTGAAGACGGGACACGGAGGAATGAAAGAAAGAGCACCACGCAGGGAAACAGCCAGTCATTTGGTACAAATAAACGAATTATTAAAAACAGCTAGGAGACAACTGGGGCAGTCGGAATACGGACAGATATCTGATTGTACTAACTATTATTAAGTTGATAAATACAATATTGATAGCACAGCATTTTGTAAGATAATCATTTACAGGTAAATACGATGCTAAATACAGCTATGATACTGTGCACAGAGTTTACTGTTAAAAACTGGGATGGGGCGGGGGGTGGGGTCATGGAAAAATACAGCGCTACACATGAAATGAACTTTGCTGCAAACTAGTAACTGCTGTCCGTAAAGTTCCTCTGACAGCCACTTTGCCTTCCTGCATTTCTTCTTGGAGAGTTTTGGTCACCCCTGTACAATGTTACGGACTTCTGTCCATAGTTCTCCAAGCACTCTGTCTACCAGATCTAATCCCTTGAATCTATTTGCCACTGTATGATCATAAGGAACTTGATTCAGATCGTACCTGAATGGCCTAGTGGTTTTCTCTGCTTTCTTCAATTAAAGCCTGAATTTTGCAGTAAGCAGCTCATGATCTGAGCCACAGTCAGCTCCAGAACTCGCTTTTGCTGACTATATAGCTTTTCCATCTTTGGCTACAAATAATATAATCAATCTGATTCCAGTATTGACCATCTGGTGATGCCCATGTGTACAGTTGGCTCTTGTGTTATTGGAAGAGGGTGCTTGCTATGACCACTGCGTTCTCGGCAAAACTCTGTTAGACTTTGCCCTGCTTCATTTTGTACTCCAAGCCAAACTTGCTTGTTACTCTGCTTTTGCATCGCTCCCCTATGATGGAAAGGATCTTTTGTTGGTGTTAGTTCTAGAAGGTCTTGTAGGTCTTCACAGAACCAGTCACCTTCAGCTTCTTCAGCATCAGTGGTTGGGACACAGACCTGGATTACCATGGTGCTGAATAGTTTGCCTGAAACTAACTATAACTTAATCAGAGGAACACGCATGTGTTTCAGGAGACCCTCAGGCCTCTGTGATACACAGAGGGCTCTGTGTGTGTGAGCGAGTGTGTTTGAGCATGTAGATATACGTGTGCACACACTTATTGCACTTTTCTATAGAGAAAGATTGAGGATTTAGTCAGAAAGGTCTACCATCCAAGGACAGTTACAAAAACTAAAAAACCCTGCCTCCCTGAGACCTGCTGCTGTCAATCCTCACACAGCGAAGTGTGATCTCTACAAATAAACAGAACCGCCAGGATCAGGCGACCCCTTCCCACCACACACCACACGCTTGCGCTGCACACCTGTCCTCCAGCAGCCGCCCACCTGCCAGGACCCCCACCCACCACGTCCACTTTAAAGGACCTGAACTCAGCCGTCACCACTGGGCGGGGGGAGCCCTCCTGCCACCCACGGTGCTTCTGGGGCCGGAGCCCGTGGTTCAGTCCCGGCCACTGTGACGGGGCCATGTGGCAGTGGTCCCTGCAGAGGGAGGTGTGTGTCCTGGGGAGGGG
>NW_011494893.1:1276122-1291347 GCF_000754665.1 Bison bison bison
GGGAGGTGTGTGTCCTGAGGAGGGAGAGGCCCGGGGCTGCCCTCTGTCCTCACGGGGTGGGGGGCAGGAGGGGGGTCGGGCCTCAGGCCGGTCTCCCTGCAGCCCGGGCCATGATGTCCTGGAATCTGCTTAAGCCTCCCGAGCCCCGCGACATCCCGCCGCCCACCCTCCTCTCTTCCTTCCCCACCAACCACCCCAACTCCACGTCTAGGAGCCCTGACCCCATCAGCCTGCTCTCCTCTCTTCCTTTCCCACCGCGGGAGCCCTGCACCGCCCACCCCCGGCCTGCTCTCCTCTCTGGGGTCTTTGCTCCCCATCCCTCCCCGAGGCAGGAGAGCTGGGGGGCGGCTACACGGGCCTTCCTGGGATACAGGACTGCGGGATATTTTTAATATACTCTAATGTCGCTACAATACAATATGACATTTACGTAATAAAATATAATAGCGTATCAGATAAAATATTTTAATATTAGGTGAAGGTTTATATTTGTGGTTTGCTGTTTAATTTTAAAGGAGATATATATAATTTCACCAACTTGCTTTTGAACTCAAGTATTTTACTGAGGTATAAGGTGGATAAAAAGGTCCCCCAACCCTGTTTTAAATAGTAAATACCCCTGTGCTTATAATAATTTTGTAAATGGCTTTAAAAGTGATGGTACCCTTGTGGGGATTAAACATGCAAATACCCTAGCACACACGGGGCTGGACACATACAAGCACTGGGTGTTTTAGCTGCTGTTATTAATGATAATCCTGCTGCTGCTGCTGCTAAGTCGCTTCAGTCGTGTCCAACTCTGTGCGACCCCATAGACGGCAGCCCACTAGGCTCCTCTGTCCCCGGGATTCTCCAGGCAAGAATACTGGAGTGGGTTGCCATTTCCTTCTCCAATGCACGAAAGTGAAAAGTCAAAGTGAAGTCGCTCAGTCGTACCTGACTCTTAGCAACCCCATGGACTGTAGCCTACCAGGCTCCTCCGTCCATGGGATTTTCCAGGCAAGAGTACTGGAGTGGGGTACCATTGCCTTCTCTGATGATAATCCTAGTACTACCTAAATTATAAGTATAATGGCTTTGATGTGACTAACTGAGCTCCAGGCATTTTAATACAAGTAACCACCTTGCAGGCAAGGTGGTTCTTTCTCACCCTCTCACCCCTCTCTGACCTTCCCAGCCCCACGGGGCCCTGTGCACACAGCCTGTGTGGGGGAGCCCTTCTTGCGGGTGTGCCATCAGGAAACAACCGTCCTCCGAAAGAAGACAAGATGGGCTATGCTTCAGCGAGCAAAAAGCCAGGCCGGGTTTTAATCAAATTCATTTAGGCTCTGGAATTATTCCAGATGCGTCTGAAAGAAACGCTGACAGAAAGCAGACGCAGAGGAGCTAAGAAATGGCTGGCACCGATAGCACCACAGGGGCCGTGGGCATGGCCTGAGGGCCTCACACCCTCCTGCGGGCAAGACAGGCACTCCATCCCAAGCCTGGCAAGGCACTCACCCCTTTCTAAAAACCATCTGAGAGTTGTAACGAGAATCTCAGGAAACAAGAGGAAAAGAAAGCTGAAGGGTCACAAAGAACTCATCTGAAAACCAAGATGCCCAGAAACCCCTCTGGAAGCTGGGAGGTCAAAGGAAAGTGATAAAGGACAAAACAAACCCCAGCCTTCTGTGCCCAAACCACCTCCAGTCCCCGCTCCCCCAGGGACAGAGGAAAGTGATGGGACGGAAACCCTGTCCCCCAGGAAAGGCAGGATGGAGGCCCGGCAGCAGATCGGAGCTCAGGGGCCACTGAGCACTTGCATTTATAACCGTTTCCTGGACCAAAAGTCTGTCTCGCCAGAAGTTAAGGGATTCACTTTTGCAACATGCTTTCACATCCTGCAGGGGAAAGCAGGTGCTGACTTTACTCACCTCCGAGACGACAGCACATTGACATACTTCAACTTCTATCCTCCCCCCCTGATAATGCTTCAATAACCTCAAGTATGTATGGTTTTAATTTTGGATACTTGATATACTTTAATGTGTGTGTATTTTAAAGTGTTTCAGATTACAAATGCCATACCACTTACCGTAAACTAGCCTACAGACCAACAACCCTGCAATTAAGGGTGAATTATCCTCATTCAATAGATTAAGACTCCAAAGTTCCCAGAGGGGAAAGCCTAAATTGCAAAGTCCCAAAACTGGACCGGAGCCTTTGCTCGCGCATCCCCGGGGGCTCCTTCTAAACCGCCTTGCCCGGGGCCCACGCACATGCAGGCAGCCCCTCTGGGCCACTCCTGGCAATGCTGACTCATCAGCAGCCCTCCGACTTCCCCGTCTGCATCTGGATCCCTGTGTTTGCTACAGACCCACACTAAAGATCAATATCACAGCAGAAAGGGAGTAGCAGAACACCTGTAATCACACACTAAGCTGGAGACCAGAAGAGAGTGACTGCAAAGCGCCAGGAGGGCAGAATAAGGAAACGCTTAGAGGAGACAGGAGCGGGGTGGACGGAGGCCAGCGCCCCTTCCACCCGGACCAAGACCTGCACACATCCTGACTGCCCCTTCCAGGACTGTTTAAATAAGAACCCACTGTTTGCTTTCTCAGCTCTCTGGGCACAGTCACCACCCACAAGGCAATCAGGGGGCCAGAGTCCTGCCCCTACAGCACTGCGTTCTCGGGCAGGTGACCTCTGTCCCTCATGATAAGCTGCTCTCACTGCAGGCCTTAAGGCCTCTGCTGAAGAAGAGGGTGTGTGTGTGTGTGTGTGTGGGTGTGTGTCGGAAAAGACGACTGTAAGGAGAAGAAATGGGGGAGGGAGAAAACTACAGGAGGGAGAGAAAAAACAGATAATCAAGCCAGGACCTTTTGTAAAAGGTGACCCAGGTTGGCAGCCAAGACTTTTCAACAGTTCACCACGTCTCCACACAGCCAGTCTCAAGAAAATCCAGGAGAAATCCTGACAGTGCCTGGTGGTCCTCGCCCAGGTGGGCCCTCTGCCTGGTGGGCCCTCAGGCTGCTGGTCCTCGGCCAGGTGGGACCTCGGCCAGGTGGGCCCTCCACCACCACCTTCCCAGTGTGAGGAGCCATCCTGGTCCGTGCCCTGCTGCACACAAGCTTGTCTTTCCTTGGGACTGGCCTTGGGTGCAGAACCCGGGCTCCTGGGCAGAAAAATAGAAAACCTGGGAAGTGAGAGTCTGCTCTACAGAGGGGCCAGGATGCAGGCTCCAAACTCTGACAGAATTCGTCAGAGCTGCGGGAGACCACCATGGGATATAAGAGTTAGATTTATAGATGAAAACTGTGTGTAAGAATAAAAATAAAACCAACTCCTGGCATTGCTATGTGTTATAATTAAATTTAAATGTTAATGAATCAAGTTAATAAAGTACTCTCGTGGAACACACCATTAACAAAAGTAAACTGAAAAGCATACCAAGAGCAACAGTCCCAACACCAAAGGTACGGAAACGTCTCTGAATGTATCTGAGTCTCTGAAACCGCAATCTTCAAGACATAACAGCGAGTTTTCTTTGAAGGTTTTGCCTTTAACATGTCAAAATTAACGAACTCTGATCCTACTCGCATGTATTCCCCTAAATTACATAATCTCACTGAAAACAGAAAACCATACAAACGACTTAACGTGTAAGCCAAAATCTACAAGCAGAGTCTGTGACGGCTGTAGCACAGGCAAGGAGGTGTCGCATGGGCCATGGGGTGAGGAACCTTAAGATGGGGTCCCTCACCCCGGAACGGCCCTACCCACCCTCGCTGACTCCTACGGAAGATCAGCGGGAGTCCAGAGCTGCCACGAGAGCCTGTCCCAGTCTAGGCAGTAAGGTTTGCTGAAAGGCAGGGAAGCGATTCAGAAACAGAACGACGAAAGCAAGCGGTGAGATCGGGCTCCGACTGCTGTCATCACGGTGGTGCACTTTCCCCTGATACTTTATACCCTCTTAAACTTCACAATTTTTCTACAGTATGCACATAATACTCTTTTTAAAACTGGGGAAAGTGTTCAGGAAAAGACAAGCTGTATCTTCAAGTCGCCGCCGCCACCACCCGCTCAGCTCCAGCTCACTCCTGAGTCACTGGGATACGGCTCCAGCTCACTCCTGAGTCACTGGGACTGTTCCACAAGCAGCCAAGGGTGAGTCCCACCCCAAGGCCAGCAGACTGAAGGGGGAGGACCCGAGACTGTCCACGCTGAGAGCTGTCCACGCTGCCCAGCTGGTTCCTACTGCAGCTGCAGAACCTGGGCATCTTCGAGGAGGACTGGAATCGAAGGTCAAACGCCAAGGAGAAAATCAAAGCCTTCTTTTGGAACAAGCCCCAAATCTAGAGAATTGCTGATGCTGGCAGAATGTCAGTAATTCCTAGAGAGTGAGCCGGAGCTGTGGAGACGAGAGCAGGGGGTGAGACGGGGTGGGCTGGAGGACGGAGTGGACAGGCGAGGACTGCCTCCTTGGGGTTCTGGAACAAAGGGTGTGTCTGCACAGGTGCACCTTGGGCCGCAGGGGTGGTGCTCTTAGCGGCCAGGCCCACTCCCCTGGGCCGGCCACGTGCAGGCTGGCCAGAGCTCCCTGCGCCCTTCAAGCAGGGGCTCCCACACCTGCCCCCAGTGGCTCAGCTCCAGGCACGTAGGGACACAAGACCATCCTTCAGTGAAACCCAGGCATCGGTCCCCAGGCCACCCCTTCCCCAGCGAAGGGCCCCAGCTACCCAGAGACCCCCTAAAGAGCCTGGCCGGAGGCTGTTCCCCAAGTCCTCCTCGAGTCCAAGCCACACCGGATGTCACCCAGATTGACCAGCCCTCCTCAAGTCCGGTTTCCATTACACGCGCTGGAAACTCCAGCCAGGAAACGAGGGGAGGCATCCAGGCCTTCACTCCCTGCGTGGATCTCCCTCTTCCAGAAAGTGTATTTAAAGAGAAGAAAATCAGTGCAAGCAGGAGAAGCAGCCCGTGTGGCTCAGAAAGCCCAGAGGGAACCCCAGGCTTCCTGGACACAAGCCAAGCCGCCACCGAGCACGGGACCCCCACAGGGGCTTCTGGCCCCCAGCCGGGCCCCAGCCACTGGCCTGCTTGCCATAAAGGGTTCCTTCTAAGACACCCCGTTGTTTCTAGGAATTAAAACCAAAATCTCCAAAATAACAGTATGGTAATAGAATAAACTTAAAATCTATATGCTCGAACATTACTAAAGACTAAAACACAATTCAATGGAAAAAAAAAAATACTACATAAATTGAAATAATTCAAAAGTTCCTAAACAGTCAAAACAGCAAAATGGATGTGGGGGGAGGGGGTGAAATGAAAAACCACTACAGTCCACAAAAAAGCTAAAAGAAAACAATAGAAATGGTTCAGTATTTGTTCTAACTTCTATGTTTCCTTCCCAAGGTTTACATTAAAAAGCAAAACTTTCTGAAAAACCCACCATGTATTATCACCTCCCCTGAAAACCAACCCTTCCCAAAGTCTTCCTATTCACCCCTGAGAAATTCACTCAGTACCCGCCCTGCAGGGCGTACCCAGGTTTGACCAATGTCATAAAGCCAAGTCAAAACCAGTCAGAACCACCCCAAACCTGATTTCAGTTTCAGGTTCCCAAGTTAGACCTGAAACAGCAAGAATCTGCACCTTCTCTCCCGCGCCCTAGGAGGCAGCCCAGGTCCAGAGCTGTCAGAGGGGCGGGGGTCCTGGCCCCAAGGCTGCTGCGGTACTCTCTGTGAAGTGGGCTCTGCCCAGCGGGCCAGGGAATGTGGCGACAAACGAAATCTCCAGCAGGCAGCTCCTCGTGCTCACAAGTACTGTGCACGGTGCCCAGCGGTTGGCAGGCACCAGCTGGACACGGCGGGCACGGTGGGCAGGCCCTGCACGCCCTTCCCAACGTCCTGGTTTCCAGGACACGGCCTGCTCCAGGGCATAAGTCATGGGACGTGTCCTACCCTGCCGTCCAGAAAAAGCAGTCATCGCAGGCCCGGAGACTTAAACTTGAGCCCTGAGAATCAGACAAGTAACTCTTTTTTAATAAAGCAGTATTCAGCGGAGGGCCAAATGCCACCAACAGACCAATACCAATCCATGACACAGTTACAGCCCACTCTTCTACAAAACGAGGAGAAGAGACAGACTGATACAAAAGCAGGTCCCACAGCCCAGGGGGTGTGATTTGGTGATTGTTCTTTACTCTGACAACACATCCTTGTTACACTTCAGTGTGCAAGATGGCTGGGACCACAGAGGAATTTGCTTAAAGTTCCCACATTCAAGATAAAACTTGGCCACTGCATATCATTCTCAAGTTTTTCTCAGTCTATGAAATCTGGGATGGGCTGATACTCAGGACTCCTCCTAGCTCATCCCCCCAGACCCAACACAGGGCATGGCAGGAGCACCTTCTCCTTATTCCCCGCATCATTTCTGAGACAGCAAGCCAGGACACCGACTTCTCAGTGTGCCCACACGACGAGAACTAAACCACAGCAGTCCCGCCGCAGGCCCACCCAGGCGTCCTCGCGTGCGAACGGCCACGGCGTGTTACACGCATGCCGCAGTGACTTATTTATTCTGATCACAGAAATTAACATGCGTGTTACACGCATGCCACAGTGACTTATTTATTCTGATCACAGAAATTAACATGCTGTTACACGCGTGCCGCAGTGACTTATTTATTCTGATCACAGAAACTAACATGCGTGTTACACACATGCCGCAGTGACTTATTTATTCTGATCACAGAAATTAACATGCGTGTTACACACATGCCGCAGTGACTTATTTATTCTGATCACAGAAATTAACATGCCGTGTTACACGCATGCTGCAGTGACTTATTTATTCTGATCACAGAAACTAACATGCGTGTTACATGCGTGCCGCAGTGACTTATTTATTCTGATCACAGAAATTAACACGCTGTGAAGTTACCTGTCAAACTATGTGCGCCCCCAGACGACCAGTTCCTTGAGAAATGTCCCAGCCATCGCGCTGGTGGCCACGTCCCCAGCACCTAACTCAGCACAGGACAAACCTCAGCAGGTATTTGTTTTTGTGTTCAGTCGCTAAGTCGTGTCCAACTCTTTGTGACCCCATGGACTGCAGCACATCAGGCTTCCCTGTCTTCACTATCTCCGAGACTTTGTTCAAACTCATTTCCATTGAGTTAGAGATGCTATCTAACCATCTCATTCTCTGCAGCTCCCTACTCCTTTTGACCTCAATCCTTCCCAGCATCAGAGTCTTTTTCCATGAGTTGGCTCTTCACATCAGTGGCCAAAGTACTGGAGCATCAACTTCAGCATCAGTCTCTCTAATGAATATTCAGGGTTGATTTCCTTTAGGGTTAACTGGTTGGATCTCCTTGCAGGTCAAGGGACTCTCAGAGTCTTCTCCAACACCACAGTTCAAAGGCATCAATTCTTCAGTGCTCAGCCTTCTTTATGGTCTAACTCTCACATCCGTATATGACTACTGGAAAAACCACAGCTTTGACTAAAATGACCTTTGTCAGCAAAGTAATGTCTCTGCTTTTTAATATGCTGTCTAGGTCGGTCATAGCTGTTCTTCCAAGGAGCAAGTGTCTTTTAATTTCATGGCTGCAGTCACCATCTGCAGTGATTTTAAAGCCCCCCAAAATAAAGTCTCTCAGTGCTTCCACTTTTTCCCCCATCTATTTGCCATGAAGTGATGGCACCAGACACCATGATCTTAGTTTTTTGAAAGTTGAGTTTCAAGCCAGCTTTTTCACTCTCCTTTTTTACCCTCATCAAGAGTCTATTTAGTTCCTCTTCACTTTCTGCCATTAGAGTGTTATTATCTGCATATCTGAGGTTGTTGATATTTCTCCCAGCAATCTTGACTCCAGTTTGTGAGTCTTCCAGCCAAGCGTTTCGCATGATGTACTCTGCATATAAGTTAAATAAGTAGGGTGATAATATACAGCTTCAACATACTCCTTTCTCAAATTCAAACCAGTCCGTTGTTCCACGTCCGGCTCTAACCATTGCTTGTTGACCTGCATACAGGTTTCTCAGGAGGCAGGTTAAGGTGGTCTGGTATTCCCATCTCTTTAAGAATTTTCCACAGTTTGTTGTGATCCACACAGTGAAAGGCTTTAGTGTAGTCAACGAAGCAGAAGTAGATATTTTTCTGGAATTCCCTCGCTTTCTCCATGACCCAACAAATGTTGGCAATTTGATCTGGCTCCCATGGAACCTGACTCGTCCACCACTGAGCATCCTTCCCACTGTGGCGCAGATGCTTTGTTCTTCCTGGAGCTATTACTAATTGCTCTCCACTCTTCCCCAGCAGCACACTGGACGAGTTCTGACCTGGGGGGCTCGTGCTCTGGTGTTACATCTTTCTGCCTTATCATACTGTTCACAGGGTTCTTGCAGCAAGAATACTGGGGTGGTTGGCCATTCCCTCCCCAGCAGACGTTTTGTCAGGACTCTCCACTACAGCCCGTTCGTCTTGGGTGGCCCCGCACGGCACGGCTCAGACCCTCACTGAGTTGGGCAAGGCCCTCTGCCATGACAAGGCTGTGATCATGAAGGGGCTGACAGACATTTACTGCATGAATAGACATTCCACTATTAAACACGAAGCACAAAATATAGATGCTTATATCTTTTAACATTTCAATCCAAAAAAACAAATAGCAGGAATTTAAAAGCCTTCTTCACCAAAAAAATCACTTCATTTGGTAAAACCTACCATGGCAGACAGCTCAGATTTTCTGCTTTTAACCCTATAAAGTGAAAGTGAAGTCGCTCAGTCGTGTCCAACTCTTTGCTACCCCATGGACTGTAGCCTGCCAGGCTCCTCTGTCCATGGGATTTTCCATTTAACTCTATAATTTCTAGCAAAATACCAACTCATCTCTTTCCAGTGTACACATTTAATTATAAATTCACTGCAGTTAATTTTGAGCAAACTCCAGGAGATAGTGAAGGACAGAGGAGCCTAGGGTGCTACCTCCATGGGGTCAGAAGAGCTGGATATGACTCAGCCACTGAGCAACTACCGATAATAGTCACTTCTTAAATTCTCCTATTGGACTTATCTTTAAAACTGATATTAAATGACTGCGCTGCTTAAATACAAGATGTTTTGCCCTCAATAGATTACAATCAGCATTCAGTCCTGTAGTCACAGCGCATGTCACTCTCAACAGACTTCAGAGGTCGCCAGGTGACCCCTTCGCGTGACAGAGTCAGAAAAAAATCACAGCTATACACTTAATCGGTGTCAAAACCCAGCCTCTGATTCTCACTCAAGTCCCCTGTCTTTCCTCAGTTAATCAATTAACTACGTGTAATGTAAAGACATAAAAAACTCCCACCAGGTAACAGTCTCTGACCAAAGCAGGACCTGCCATCCTGGAGCACTCACGCTACACAGGATTAGCGTCCGACCATGGCCAGCAATCCTCTCGCCCCGGAGGATAAGCCCGGCTCCCAGATCTGCTTGTCTGTAAGACCCACCGGACGGCAAAGCGGTTTATAGCCTGCAGCTGATCCAAATCCCATGGAACCTGCTGCCTGCACAAAGCGAGGCAGACTACTGTACCCTCCACGTGCAATGCCATCTCCTCATACGCAAGAGCGCTTTCTATCTGGCTGCTCTATGAAGAGAAAGTCCATCCTAGTAAGCTCTCTATTTCATGCCAGATTTCTTTTCTTGTTGTTCAGTTGCTAAGTCATGTCTGACTCTTTGCGACCCCACAGATTGCAGTATGCAAGATCTCCCTGTCCCTTACCATCTCTCAGAATTTGCTCAAACTCATGTCCTTTGACTTGGTGATGCCATCCAACCATCTCATCCTCTGTCGTCCCCTTCTCCTCCCGCCTTCAATCTTTCCCAGCATTATGGTCTTTTCCAATGAGTCGGCTCTTTGCATCAGGTAGCCAAAGTATTGGAGCTTCAGCTTAGCATCAGTCCTTCCAATGAATATTCAGGGTTGATTTCCTTTAGGACTGACTGGTTTGATCTGCTTGCTGCCCAAGGGACTCTAAAGAGTCTTCTCCAGCACCACAGTTCAAAGGCATCAATTATTCGGCGCTCTGCCTTTTTTATTGTCCAGCTCTCACATCCTTACATGACTACTGGAAAAACCATAGCTTTGACTCTACAGATCTTTGTAGGCAAAGTAATCTCTCTGCTTTTTAACATGCTGTCTAGGTTTGTCACTGCTGGTTTGTCATTGCTAAGACCTCTTTTCTATCTGGTAGGAATAACTGTTCCAACAGGGCAGCAATTGCAAACACCATGCCCAAACTGACACAGCACTTAAGGGGTTAAGCAGTAGCTCAAACCCACACTGGCCAAGAAATCCAAATCTTCTTCCACCGCCCCAAGACAGAGTTCCAGCCTCCAGAGAGTTCACAAGATAAACTGCCAAGAAAGTATGACCCAAATGACAGCGAAGAAAAAAAAAAGAAAAAAAATGAGCAGCACAGAAAGTGATGGATACAGATTTGCCTTACTGCTGTAATCTACATCCTTTCACAACTGCAAAACGAAAAAAACTCTTGAATATGCTTTATTTCAAATGTGACAATTTATCCACCTCCCCTTAAAAGTTATTTACCTGTTCTTAGAATTAGTTAATACTAGTTAAAAACTTCAGAGAAGGCAATGGCACCCCACTCCAGTACTCTTGCCTGGAAAATCCCATGGACGGAGGAGCCTGGTAGGCTTCAATCCATGGGGTTGCTAAAAGTCAGGCACGACTGAGCGACTTCACTTTCAGTTTTCACTTTCATGCATTGGAGAAGGAAATGGCAACCCACTCCTGTGTTCTTGCCTGGAGAATCCCAGGGACGGGGGAGCCTGGTGGGCTGCCGTCTATGGGGTCGCACAGAGTTGGACAGGACTGAAGTTACTTACCAGCAGCAGCAGTTAAAAACTTGATAGGAAATAAAATTGCTGGGATTTATATTTCACACCTGACTTTGTAAACAAGGATGGGAGTTACCTCTGGGCAAAGTGTTTAACCTCTGCCTTTCCCAGGGGCGACAAGAAAGCTGCCTCACAGGAGGGCTCCCTGCTCCGAAAGGGAAACAGAGGCAGAGCCCACTGGGCGACGCTCGGCACACAGTGGATGCCCGCGCGGCTCAGTCACCGTCGCCGCCCCTCGTCACCGCCACGTCACCATCGGGAACATCGGGGCCACGAGCAGGCTCCCCCTGGGCTGCCTGTTCCGTCGCAGCCCCAGGGCGGGACACGCGGCTGGCGCTCAAGCACCTGCGGAAGCTGACCGCACCACGGTTACTGGCACGTCTATGACTGAATAGAGGACGGTCAGCCCCCAGGTGTGACTGCCTCCAGGAGGAGACCAATTAAGCGTGAAAAAAATTGCTCCTAGAAATTCAGGAGATATGAAATGGAGAACCACTCTCAGCCTGAACACAAGGCTTGTTGGGGGAGAGAAGCGGGAGGGCTCTCTCAAGTGAGGGAAGCATCTGTGCAGAGCCGACCCCCATCAGGGCAAAGGCAAGTCAGCAGTGCGTGTCCAGAGCAGGCTTACATGTCAGGGCACAGGAGACTGGAATGGGGGGCTACCAGTCTCCTCAGAAACGCGGGCCTGTCAGCGAGGACAGACCCCAACCTGCAGGGAGCAGAGAAGCACAGGAAGAATGGCTCTCGCTGCCAGTCCTCAGCTGCCGCCTCCTGGCCTCTGCATCCACCTCAGAAGCAGGTGAGGCCTGTGAGAGCCGCCCATGTCCAGGGAACCTGGGCACCTGCTCTATGTATGTTCCCTCTAAAGGCTACGGGGGACCTACAGCAGCTAGAACACAATCAAATCAGTGAAAACAAGAAACAAGGCCATAAAAATGCAATTCCAAGACAAAATATTATAGCTTAAATAATCGGACCTCGACAACTCAAAGAGTTCATCTCTTTGCTCTACACAAGACTCAGCACAAACGTGCGGTCTCCCAGCAAGCTAAGTCCTCTTGGCCAGGACTGCCTTTCCAACCGCGCACAGAGGAACGCTGTGTCTCCCGCGTGTCATGGCCAGGACTCTGGAACTCGGGCCTGCTGAGATGTCCGAGCACATCGAAACCGCTTCGTAAGGCAAACCCAGGGTGCCTGTGGGTATGAAGGACTCACTGGTGCAACTCCTCCATATTTAAAACACCAACGTCCTACCAAGCAGACCCGACAAAACAATCTGAGTTCCAGCCTGCCTACGCTCCCGGCTGAGACTAGCCTGACATAACCCACAGCAGGAAGGCCAGGACACATCTACAAACGCTGACCGTTCACTTCTCCGAGTCCCCACCCACCCGGTGTGCTCCCCGGGCCCGTCAGGGGGACGACTCTACTGAGCTCCTCGTGTGTCGTTCTGCTCTATGTCCCCCTGAGAGCTCAGGGCTAACGAAGCCTCACCCGCCCACCCATTCTGTCTCGACTGCCAGGGAGCCCAAAGCTGAGTCTCATGCCCGCCTGACGCTGTCCTTGGCGCTGGGGACACAATCTCCATCTTTCTACAGCCCACACTGCAGACTCCTGCTTCTTTCATTCTCCTTAGGATGGTCCAATGATGTGATTTTCATTGAAGCCACCTCAGAATCTTTTTGGAAAGGAGCAAGGAGAATGAAATTTCATAAATTATTACATATGTGTTAGTCAGTCATGTCTAACTCTGCAACTCCCTGGACGGTAGCCCACCAGGCTCCTCTGTCCATGGAATTCTCCAGGCAAGAACACTGGAGTGGGTTTTCATTTCCTTCTCCGGGATAAATTATTACATATCCTCCCATTATTACTACATTTGATCCTCACTGTCCCCCACCGCCCTCCCCGCGACCCCCCGCACTCTTGTACCCACTGCTCACCCAGAACACAGTCTGAGCTACTTCCAGCAGTCAGTGGCTTCTCCCAGAGTCCTGAGGCTGGATGAACCAGTCACGGGGCCTCTAATTCTTGAACAACACAAAGTTTGTCACGTGCATTAAGTCCCTGCACAGCTGTGCAGCTCTGGAGGGCAGAGTACACCCTACGTACCCTCATGTTCCCAGAGGCATCAAAGCAAGCCGTTCATCCCGCAGACACACAGTAAAGACACGCTCCATTAATAAGAAGAGTAAGTCAACATTCTGGAAGCCTACGCGGAGAAGTCATGTGAGGCGTAACAGGTCAAAAAAGGGTTTCTATCTTAAAGGTGTTTACAAACCAAAGAAAGTTAAAAAAAAAAAAAAAAAAAACTAAGGCATGTACACGACCAATGTAACCAACAGAGACTCTACTTGTGTAAATACAAAGAAATGAAAATACAAACCCTGGAATGGCTGCACCTGGCTGGATGCGTGCAGGCACAGAGGCTTTTAGTTAAGAGGAGGGAGATCTGGGAGGGCATTCAGCCACAAATAACGACCCTGAAGAGGTACAGGCAGCAATATTCCAGCAGGAACATTCCCTGGCGCAGTAAAGAAGGGCAGGTGCAGTCACACCACAGGGTGAGCCCGGGGGTGGGGGCAGAGCACTTGGAGGCGGCAACGCAGAGCAAGGCCTCAGCTCCCCCCGGCCAGTCAGTAAGAAAAATCCCCGGTAAACCATTCAGGGCTGCTGTCAGGAGAGATGGGAGGGAGGAAGCTGGGGTGGCTGTGACAGTGAAGACGAGAGACCACGGCAGACAGGCACCTGAAGTGCGCGCTTGGAACAACCCGTCCTAGAGCCCACGCCGGCCCAGGGACCACGGCAGCCCTAAGGGCCAGAGCACCGGTTTCCACCTCTCCTCTAAGAAGAGATCCCTTCTTAGAGTAAAGAATCCCTTTGCCCACCCCATCTCTCTCTCTCACACACACACAGAGCTGTAATTTCACATGGGTGGCTCGCTACAGAGGCAATGTAACAAGATGCCTTAGAGCAATTCTTGGGCTCAGATCTCAGCCCTGACACTCAGGAGGTATGCACCCGCAGGGAACATAACCTTGCTAAGCCAGGTGTAAAATGGGGACAGAAAACATATCTGCCTCTTACACAGAGACAAAACAAATGTTTAGCAAAGTGAGCCCTTCAGTAAGCTCTCACCCAAAGTGATGAAGAAAATGGACCGCGGGTGTGTATCTCCAGACCCTTCCCATTGACCTCACGGCTCTCCCAGACCCGGGATACCCAGGGCAGGAGCCACTGTCCTGGAAGTTAAGTGCAGAGCAGACCAGTCACCTCCACCAGGAGGGGTTTACGTAGCCCTCAGAGTTCAGCACAGGCCAGGGCTGCAGAAGCCAACGACACCACCCAACAAGTGAGGCGACAACACAAAGGGTGGGTGCTGGGGGCAAGCGGGAAACACTGGTGAAGAGATGAAGAGGCGGGCCTTAAAGGTGGAAGTGCTCCTCCGAGGGCGGAGGTGCCCACCGGCACCTCCAGCCCACTGCTCTCAGGGCTGTGAGCAGGGTTCCTTTCTAACCCGGTGGATTCACACTGCTGGCACTTAGCTTGCCATGAGCCATACGAACAGAGTTACAAGAACAGCTTAACTGACTTCTCCCCGATACTGAAAGCATGCAGTCTCTTGACTGAATTCAAGAGTTCTCTTCCTCAACCTCGCAGCTCCAGCCCGCCCACCTCTGCCACCAGTTTTCAAACCCGCATTTACTGTAATTAACGTAAACCCAGTGAGAGAGGTACCATTAACCAGGAAGTTATCAGGTAGCCAGCAGTCAGCATTGCCTAAGGCTCTAGACGGTTTCTACTTTCAGCCCCAGAGAGGCTGAGGGCAGTGTGAATCCCGCTGGACACCTCCTAGTCCACGATCGCTGCCTCAGTTGCCCCGTCTGTGAAGTGGGGGTCCTAAGAGCACCCCCTGGAAAAACAGCTGGGAAACCAAACGAGATGCATCAGCAGGTGACCGGCCCCAGTGGGCAGAGCAGCAGGCGCCTTGGAGTCACCACCTTTACTCGCGCCGCCCATCATTTCCTGAGCGCCGGGGTCTGCGGGGTGGGGGGACCCGAAAGGGCAGGCCCCGCCCGCCGCCACCTAGGCCGGGCTCGGACACTCCTCTGGGCCCGGCGGGAAGGGGACCGGCTGCCCCACGTGCATGTGCGGCCGCGGACACGGAACTGCCGGCGCTCACAGCAGCTCCTGCGAGGCGGGCTTTCATGTTTAAAAAGCACAAAACAGGCGCACATTTCCTGGTCTGCAGCCGCACAGCCCGGCTCCCTCTCGTTTCCTCCGCGACCGGGGGACCGGCGAGGGGCCGCGGCGGCAGAG
>NW_011494893.1:1291629-1300987 GCF_000754665.1 Bison bison bison
GCCTGGGCCATATCCGCGCTCTGACCGGAGGCGCCGACAGCCGGGGGTGTGCCGCGGAGCCGGCTGCAGGGACCAGCAACGCGCGGCCGGCCGCCACACTGACAGGCCGCCCGAAGGCCGGCGGGGCGGGCCGGGGGCGGGGCGGCCGGGGATGCTGCCCGGCGGGCGCCGCGTGGTCGCGTCACCGCGCGACGCTCCGCGCAGCCCGCCGGGCCCCGCCCTCCCCGGCCTCCCCGCCAGGGCCGCGTCAGCTCGCGCCGCTCCGCGCTGCCCGCCGGGACCCGCCCACCCGGCCGGGGCTCCGCCCCCCCAGCCCACAAACCCCGCCCACCCCGCCGGCGCCCCTCCCATCCCACAGGGGCCGCGCTCGCCGGGAGGGGCGGGGCTTAGGGCGGGGTCTACACCCAGGGGCGGGGCGTTGGGCGGGCCCGCGCGGGCTGGTCCAGATTGCTGGCAGACGCTAGGATGCTGGGTCTTCGCGCCAGGCCTGCCCCTCGTAAGGGCGGGCAGTGGACCGGGCGGGCTGTCAGCCACCTGGACTTGCCCATCTCACGCTGCTCGTCCTCCCCTCCACCCTCCCGAATCTCCCAGAATCATTGTACCGAGGGTGCCGAGTTGAGCTACGGGCTGACCTTTACCTTGGGAGAAGGCCCTTAATTCTGAATCCAGGGGTCACGGCCCTGGATCATCGGCTTTGACAAGTAAATCCTGGAGAACGAAAGATAGAGCTAAGTCGTGTCCGACTCTTACGATCCCATGGCCTGTAGCCTGCCAGGCTCCTCTGTCCATGGAGTTCTCCAGGCAAGAATACTGGAGTGGGTTGCCATTTCATTCTCCAGGGAAACTTCCCGACCCAGAAATTGAACCCAGGTCTCCCGCATTGCAGGCACATGCTTTACAGGCTAAGCTACGCGGGAAGCTATGTGTAATTTCTGGAAACCTGCTGTAATACCTTTTGAGGAGTCTGGTTCTCTGCTTCCTGAAGGGCCCTGAATGGGGTCACACATGTGGGCAATGACCAGCCTCACTTCCACTCTGCTTTCGGGCTCTTCTCACGTTTCTCTGAGGCTTGGAACCAGGCAGGAGGTTCCAAGTAACTCGATTCAAAATGCTGTAGTCAGGGGACTGGCAGAGCAGGACAAGAGTCTCTGGCCTCACCCATGTGCAGTGTAACGAATTCTTGAAAAGACTGCACAGGTCAGTAACCTTGGACATGTCCACTTTCAAAAAATAATTCTGATGCAAGGTAGGGTCCTAGCTTGAGGCCTGCTGAATGTGGCTTCCACCTGGCAGTGGCAGGTAGGGCAGGGAAAGTAGTGGAGGTGACTCAGACCCTGGCGAGGCAGGAGGTGTGTGTACCTGAACCCCGGCGGGAATCCAGGGCGGAAATGGAACTTCCCAGTCCCCTTGCTCTGCCTCCCAGCATTGTGCATATTCCTCTCCCCAACAGACCCGCACAGACCAGCTTCACATGACACACTGGGTGACTTGGAGGTGCCCGCCTAAACTGCCAGACCCCTGCAGACCTCAAATCCTCAAATAGAAAAGCTCGGGATTTAATGAAAAATCTCTCCGTCCCCTAAAGTCATCAGGAATACTCCTTAGCTTTGTGGATAGACTCATCTTTGGGTTCACTTGCCTCACTCCTGTCCGTTCTACACAGAGAATGGCTGAAGGCAGGTCTGTGGCGCACCTCCTTGGTGAACACAGAGGCCTGAAGCAGAGAGAGGGAACCCTGTCATTGGAGGAACGTGCTATAAGCAAGAAATGTCTGTGAAATCTACTAGAGTCCACGAAAAACATGTTTGTCTTGAAATAAATATGCTTTGAATTAATTTGCAGATAAATTATTTAACATTTCCCTGAAATTGCTGGGAAAAAACGGATACTTAGGGAGGATGTGCCAAGTTTATCTGCAGCTGAGACCCCCATCACATCTCTGACCTGTCCTGCTAAGAAGCCTGATGGTGGAAGACCCCCAGACAGAAGATCGACTATATTTTAGGGCCTGTAAACAATAAAAAAAAAAATATTGAGGGAAAAGGTAGTTCCGAGATACAGTGGGAGATTTAAAAGGAAGGATATTTCCCTAGAAAATGTCTCTGAAAAAAGGGGATGAAACAGCAAGACGAGTACAGCCATTTTGGAAAAGGACGGAAGAACGGCCTTAAGTAAGCAGGCTCAGTAAAACAGAGCACCTACAGGGTTGGGCTTCTGAAAGATTCTCTCTGTTCCCTGATGTATGTACACAGTTTCCAAAGAACAAAAGCGGGATTGTAAAGCCCCACCCAACAGAACTGCCAGTTCCCTGAAAGCTACAGATAAAGACCTGACAGGTGTTCCCAAGCTGTTCTACAGGAAGCAGACCCCCATCCGATGAAAATGCTGGAAACTGCCAAGAACAAGCATGTGGCCCCCAGCCCTGCTGAAATCAGATGGTTGATGATGCTTGAAACTTCACCTCGACACCAACCAGTCAGACAACTGAGCACAAGGTAATCAGGTTTCTGTGGTCCTCACCCTCAAGTGGCCTTTAAAACCCCTTCCCTGAACGTCTCCGGCAGCTGGTATTTGTTTCTGCCTTCTCCCTTGTACACAAGCTCTCCTTCCAGTATAAAATTTTGCCTACCAAAGAGCCTTGCAGGAGTGATACACATTTCTGTGGCCTTGTTGTCCCCAGATCTGGAGGAGACCAGGAACAGCAGCAGGCTAGCACACTGGTTTGCACAGACCGCCGCAGATGAAGGGCTTACACAACAGAAATCTGTTTCCTCACAGTTCTGGAGGCTGGAGTCCGAGATCAGGTGTCTGCAGGGCTGGTTCCTTCTGCGGCCTCTCTTCTTGGCTCACCTCTGGGTGAGAAGTGTCAGAACTGAGCTGTACTGGAGGACACCCAGCTGATGTGGGAGAGTTGTTCCTTGATGCTATGGGAAATCCACCCCAAAACACACATTGATTGGAATTGTGTCCAGAACCTTGTAACATGTCATCTAAGAATGATGACTGCACTTGTAAAAAGCTGTTGCCGAGATCACATAGCTAGTAGCTGGTAATGGTAAAAATCATTCTTGGTTCTCCAATCCCATTCCATATTCTATCTGGGAAAAAAAAAAGAAGACTGAGCGCCGAAGAATTGATGCTTTCAAATTGTGGTGCTGGAGAAGACTCTTGAGAGTCCCTTGGACTGCAAGGAGAGCCAACCAGTCAATCCTAAAGGAAATTACTCCTGAATATTCATTGGAAAGACTAATGCTGAAGCTGAAGCTCCAGTACTTTAGCCATCTGATGGAAAGAGCCGACTCATTGGAAAAGACACTAATGCTGGGAAAGATTGAGGGCAGGAGGAGAAGGGGATGACAGAGGATGAGATGATTAGATAGCATCACTGCTCAATGCACGTAAGTTTGAGCAAACTCTGGAAGGTAGTGGAGGCATCTGGCATGGGGTCACATAGAGTCAGACATGACTCAGCAACTGAACAACAGCAGAAACCCACATTTCCCAGATTATTTTGCATCTAGAGTTTTAGAAATTGAGTTCCACCAGTCAGACTGTGACAGGTGGAAGGGAAATGGGCGCCGTCTTTCTCCTTGCTGGTCACACAGTGGAAAGATTCTTGGCAACTGGACTCCAAGTTTAGGTCTGTTACCAGTTTCGCCAGGAGCCAGGGGGAGTGGCGTCAGCAGCAGCTTCCCGAATTCTGGTTTGGAGCAAGGTGACGGTATACCCTTGACGTCAGCAGCCCAGTGATAGCCCTCCAGCTTCTGTTCCTCCACTCCTTACAAAGATTTCTTTTTGAACCAATGTTTTTACTGAAATGATTGTAGATTAAAATGTATTTGTAGGAAATAATGCGGGAACCTGCCATGTGCCCTTTACCCGATCTCCCTCGTGGTCCCTCGGAAGCTGCAGTGCAGCGTCAGAAGCAGGGTCCTGACGCCGAGACCAGACGCCGACACCGTGCAGGTTTCCCCAGTTCTGCTTATACTCGCGTGTGCATGCTTGCCTTCAGTTCCACACCACTTTATTGCACCTGTGGGTCTGTTTATCTACCAGCTCGAAGTATGGAACAGTTCTAACAGCACAAGGACCCGCCTGCTGCCCTGTCCCAGCCCATCCCTCGTCCCTGGGAACTGCTACTCTGTCCTTGACTTCTGCAGCGGTCCCTTCACAAAGTTGTAAATGAACTCCTCCAGCTTTCAGTCTCTGTGGATCAGCTTTTCTCACTGAGCCTGAGTTTCCCCAGGGATCCATGTCCCAATGCTGTATATCAACCCATCCATGGTGTGGGTGCCCCATAGTTTATGCAGTCCCAACCCTAACCGGCTGAAGGATATTTGGATGGTTTCTAGTCTGTGGGTAGGAACACGTACATGTTACGTGTACACGATTCATATACATGTTTTTGTGTGGCCATAATTTTCATTTAGCCCAAGAGTATAATTGCCGGGCCACGTGGAAATTGCACACTTAGTTCTTTTGTTTTTTAAACTTCCAAACTGTTGTCTTGCAAAGAGTTTGTAAACAGAATATCTTGCTCTAAAACCCCTTTCCACTTGAATTGCCTTTCGTGGTTCCTGTGTCCCACCCTGAACTCTTACGAGCAAAGCGATGCAGACGAGATAGAAACTCCAAACCTGGGCCCTTGAATCCCCACTGAAAGGCCAGTGAAATGGTGTGTGTGTGTGTGTGTGTGTGTGTGTGTGTGTGACTGAGTGAGAAGGACTGGAGCACGGCAAACATATAGGGGGAAAGAAAAGACCGTTTTCTTTTTACTTTCCCTCTATTTCAGGATTTACACCAGTTTTCCAGAAAATAAAGCAGGATAGAAGTAGTGAATTTTTAAGTCAAATCTTATAAGTTCCACTGAAGAAGAGGCAGCTCAGACCCCTGTCTTTCACTGCATTTCTCTTCAGAATAAAATTAACTTGGGCAAGTCTCCTGTCCTGGGATTTGTGGCAGGAGCAGCAGAGTTTTAGAAACAAAACTGGAAAATGATAAGACATCCCTGGGCTTTATGAGGACTTCCTGAAATCTGTCACCTCTGCTTTGGGTTTCTCCTTTGACAAATGAGATCTCACTGCAGCAAGTTGTTCAGATCATGTTTTCATAAAACGGAAGATGTAACCGAAATAGTTGAAGACCTGTATTTCCCACATTCTCACACATCCAGTTGCCTCAGACTCCTCTCTGGCTCCAGGCAGATGAGCAGAGAAGGATGCTTTCTGGGCCTGTCAGACACACACTGTCTCTAGTGGAGCGAGTGGGCCGACTGCCACCTCACCTCTGCCTCCTTTGTTTTTAAATTTCCAAAGTTTTTAGTTGCGCTAATAGCTTTCACGGTAGAAGAGCTATTCATTGGGAAAGGTTTCCCCTCTGGTAATCTTAGTTTCTTAATTCACTAAAGTCCCAGGGAGCAGGGCCGTGGGTCCCTCCTGGACTGTCTAACTAGAATCTCCACTCAAGGCACACAGTATGGCTTTTCCATAGTTACTGGCGGCAAACCCAGGGGGAAGCAGCTGACGCTTTCAGCCTCCCTGGGCCCTGATTTTCAGCCTTCCCTCTGGACATGAGGATGCACACAGGCTCACTCCGCTCCTCGTGATGTTTCCCAAAGCCGTGCCCAACAAAAAGTGACTCTCCAATAACTTGAAACACTAGAATTGGAGTAATATATTATTCTTTAAATTAGATGAGGTAATAAAACACCCTTGACTGCCGAGAGGACCCTTCCAGTTCCTGGCTGCTAGTCTGATCCCTATAAAATGTCTAACTTGCCTCAAGGTTATGATATAGGTCTCACATTTAATGGTAAGGATTCTGATTCCAGAAAACTTTATGCTGACATGTTCAGCACATTCGAGATGCTGTCATAAATCTCCAGCTCCTCCAGGCTGAGTCCACCTCTGTTTCCGATCTTGTCTCCAGTACCTGTGTGCCTAGAAAGTTCTTGGCTCAGGACCCGTGTGTGCAGGTAACAGAGGAACTTTAGGATTATAAAGGCTCACACCAGAAATCCTGTGCATTAGAGAATCTGCTAGACCAGCTGGGAGAGATGGTAAGAAAAATTAGGATCCTAGTAAATTTTCTTAGTGGCCCCCTCCTCCCCACCAAGAGAGAGCTTCCTTCAACCTCTGGGAGACATGCCTGAAGGAATCTTCTCCAGGACGAGAAGTGAGACAGGCCGGGACCTGGGATCCTTGCCCCAGTGCCTGCACCTGGACTAACGTCTCCTCGAGCAACAAAATATAATACAAAGAAACAATAACGGACTCAAAACAACTATGCACAGTGGGGGCAAATTATGAACAAAAAGCTATCAGAAGCGCAAAAAACCCATGGCCAAAGAGCAGTGTTGGGAGCAAAAGCAGGGTATGGTGCATGCCCCCTGCTCCCAACACCACCAAAGGGGTGGGCACACCTCCTAAGCTCCCCTCCAGCTGATCCCCAGACCCACCCTACCCTCACTCCATGTGAGGAACCAGCTCACTCCTCGGAGAGTGAGCAAGGGAAGCTGTTTGTTCCCTCTGCCTCCTGCTGCAGCAGGGGCCCCATAAAGCCTAAATTTCTCATCGGGCCTCCGATCAGTTTCTGTGGATTGCGGAGGACCAAGCGCACGGGTTGGTCATTGCACGAGGGCTGAAGTGTACCGGGCTCTGTCCCTGATTGTGTCCTAATCATCCATATAAAGATTCACTTGTGACGTTACGGTTGATGGAGATGCCCAGTGATCCTCAGGGCAGCTCTGCAGAAACTCGTCCCGAGTTCCTACAGCAAACGTCAGCCCCGAGGATATAAGCTGCCCCTCCGGGAACCTCAGTGGAGAGGTGGGGCAGGGGGCAGAGAGGGTCAGCGTGGGCACTGAGGCCGCAGACAGACAGACAGACCCTCGGCAGACACGGGGCTGGGCTTCTAGTATGGGTACTGAGCAGCAAGTGTGGGGAGAGGGGCCCCTGGGGGAGCCAAACAGAATTCACCATGGTGATCGCGCCCCCTCGTCAGGACGGACTGACACCCTCCTATCGGTCAGCCCTGTCCCACGAGATGTGCTGGTGACGTGCCTCTGCTGCTGTGCCCCCAGAACCCCCGCCTCCCGTGGATGCCCCGGCGGCAGCAGAAAGGAGCCCGGCAGCCCCAGAAGCCCCAGACGACCACTGCGCACCAGCCCTCCGGCACGCAGCCAGGGAAGTGGGGGCCTTCAGGCTCCTTGTCGGGAACCCGCCCCTGGAGCCCTCTCTCCTGAGGCTAACCTTGCTTGTTGCTTTGTCTCCTTAGAATTTTTTTTAGCCCATCTAGTCCTTAAATCGGAGAAGGCAATGGCACCCCACTCTAGTACTCTTGCCTGGAAAATCCCATGGATGGAGGAGCCTGGTGGGCTGCAGTGCATGGGGTCGCTAAGAGTCGGACACGACTGAGCGACTTCACTTTCACCTTTCACTTTCATGCATTGGAGAAGGAAATGGCAACCCACTCCAGTGTTCTTGCCTGGAGAATTCCAGGGACCGGGGAGCCTCGTGGGCTGCCGTCTATGGAGTTGCACAGAGTAGGACATGACTGAAGCGACTTAGCAGCAGCAGCAGTCCTTAAATACACTCCCCTTTTCTAAGCCCGGCTTCCCGTTGGAACATCAAGACTATATAATCTGGGATTTATCCAGAACTGTCAAAACCGGGAACCACCTCCATCTGAGTCACAGATGATGACGGAGTCAAAACTGGAGCCCATTGACCTCAGGGGCAGCGTGTCAGTCTCCTCGGGCTTCTCACCAAAGTACCAGGGACTCCGTGGAGCAGACTCAGCCGCTCCTGGCTCCAGAGGCTGGCAGTCTGGAGGAGAGGCGTACGTGGGGCTGTGCTCCCTCGGGCGCTCTGAGAGGAGCCTCCCCCTGGCTCCTGAGTTGCCAGCCAATGTTGGGATTCCTTGGCTTGGAGATGCTTCCCTCTGACCCCTGCCTCCACCAGCATTGGCGTTCCCCTGGTGTGATCTCAGATCCAAACTCCTCTTTTTATAAGGACACCGAGTCACAGTGGGTTCAGGGCCCTCTTCACCCCAGTGAACTCTGACCAGTCTGACCTCATCTCAACTCGATTGCATCTGCAAAGACCTTCCTTCTAAATAAGATGACATTCCCAAGAGCCTGGTGTAGGACTCGAACACATCTTTTTGGGGACACAATACAACCCACAAAACGCAGTGTTTGTGAGTCTACTAAAAAGCTAAAGTGCTGGTGATAAGTCATCGCAACTGGAAGATGTGACTGAACCGTGGGCAGCGTAAAAGGGCAGAGCTGGGGAGGCCGGATTTAAAACCAATAGAGAGGTGCTCAGACGGCCAGGAAGGAGACTGTGAAGAGAGCCCGGGTCAGATTTTCTGAGGGTATGAAATTCTCTTGCATGGCCAGGGAAATTAAGAGCAAATAAATTCTTCCATTTACCAAGCAAATAAACTGGGCAGCCCCTAGATGAAGCCCAGCCTGGGTTATCTCATTATATGTCAATTGTAAAAGGTCGGAAGTAGCTCCATTTTATAGAAAGGGAAGTTGGAGCATAAAGAAGCTAAGTAAATGGCTTAAAGTTTGCTTAGTAAATAAATGGCAGGGCCAGGAAAAAATTCTGCTTTGTCTGACAGCAAAGTCCATGCTCCTTCAGAAAAGTAATCTTGCATTAGGTCAACAAACCATTATCTTATGCCTACCTTATGCCACGTACCAGACCACACCTCCTTCCTCAAGGTAATTCCACTCAGTTCAGTTCAGTTCAGTCGCTCAGTCATGTCCGACTCTGCGACCCCATGAATCACAGCACACCAGGCCTCCCTGTCCATCACCAACTCCCAGAGTTCACTCAGACTCACGTCCATCAAGTCAGTGATGCCATCCAGCCATCACATCCTCTGTCATCCCCTTCTCCTCCTGCCCCCAATCCCTCCCAGCATCAGAGTCTTTTCCAATGAGTCAACTCTTCGCATGAGGTGGCCAAAGTACTGGAGTTTCAGCTTTAGCATCAGTACTTCCACTGAACACCCAGGGCTGATCTCCTTTAGGATGGACTGGTTGGATCTCCTTGCAGTCCAAGGGACTCTCAAGAGTCTGTCTCCTCCACCACAGTTCAAAAAGCATCAATTCTTTGGTGCTCAGTCTTCTTCACAGTCCAACTCTCACATCCATACATGACCACTGGAAGAACCATAGCCTTGACTATACGGACCTTTGTTGGCAAAGTAATGTCTCTGCTTTTGAATATGCTATCTAGGTTGGACATAACTTTCTTTCCAAGGAGTAAGCGTCTTTTAATTTCATGGCTGCAGTCACCATCTGCAGTGATTTTGGAGCCCAAAAAAATAAGGCCTGACACTGTTT
>NW_011494893.1:1301490-1302252 GCF_000754665.1 Bison bison bison
TCTAAAACCAGCTTGAACATCTGGAAGTTCGCGATTCACATATTGCTGAAGCCTGGCTTGGAGAATTTTGAGCATTACTTTACTAGCGTGTGAGATGAGTGCAATTGTGCGGTAGTTTGAGCATTCTTTGGCCTTGCCTTTCTTTGGGATTGGAATGAAAACTGACCTTTTCCAGTCCTGTGGCCACTGCTGAGTTTTCCAAATTTGCTGGCATATTGAGTGCAACACTTTCATAGCATCATCTTTCAGGATTTGAAATAGCTCAACTGGAATTCCATCACCTCCACTAGCTTTGTTCATAGTGATGCTTTCTAAGGCCCACTTGACTTCATATTCCAGGATGTCTGGCTCTAGGTCAGTGATCACACCATCATGATTATCTGAGACATGAAGATCTTTTTTGTACAGTTCTTCTGTGTATTCTTGCCACCTCTTCTTGATATCTTCTGCTTCTGTTAGGTCCATACCATTTCTGTCCTTTATCGAGCCCATCTTTGCATGAAATGTCCCCTTGGTATCTCTAATTTTCTTGAAGAGATCTCTAATCTTTCCCATTCTGTTGTTTTCCTCTATATCTTTGCATTGATCTCTGAGGAAGGCTTTCTTATCTCTTCTTGCTATTCTTTGGAGCTCTGTATTCAGATGCTTATATCTTTCCTTTTCTCCTTTGCTTTTTGCTTCTCTTCTTTTCACAGCTATTTGTAAGGCCTCCTCAGACAGCTATTTTGCTTTTTTGCATTTCTTTTCCATGGGGATGGTCTT
>NW_011494893.1:1302352-1302704 GCF_000754665.1 Bison bison bison
CAAAGTAATGTCTCTGCTTTTGAATATGCTATCTAGGTTGGACATAACTTCTTTCCAAGGAGTAAGCGTCTTTTAATTTCATGGCTGCAGTCACCATCTGCAGTGATTTTGGAGCCCAAAAAAATAAGGCCTGACACTGTTTCCACTGTTTCCCCATCTATTTGCCATGAAGTGATGGGACCAGATGCCATGATCTTCGTTTTCTGAATGTTGAGCTTTAAGCCAACTTTTTCACTCTCCACTTTCACTTTCATCAAGAGGCTTTTTAGTTCCTCTTCACTTTCTGCCATAAGGGTAGTATCATCTGCGTATCTGAGGTTATTGATATTTCTCCCGGCAATCTTGATTCCAG
>NW_011494893.1:1302804-1305270 GCF_000754665.1 Bison bison bison
CTTCCACTGTATAATCATAAGGGATTTGATTTAGGTCATACCTGAATGGTCTAGTGGTTTTCCCTACTTTCTTAAATTTAAGTCTGAATTTGGCAATAAGGAGTTCATGATCTGAGCCACAGTCAGCTCCCAGTCTTGTTTTTGTTGACTGTATAGAGCTTCTCCATCTTTGGCTGCAAAGAATATAATCAATCTGATTTCGGTGTTGACCATCTGGTGATGTCCATGTGTAGACTCTTCTCTTGTGTTGTTGAAAAAGGGTGTTTGTTATGACCAGTGCATTTTCTTGGCAAAACTCTATTAGTCTTTGCCCTGCTTCATTCCGTATTCCAAGGCCAAATTTGCCTGTTACTCCAGGTGTTTCTTGACTTCCTACTTTTGCATTTCAGTCCCCTATAATGAAAAGGACATCTTTTTTGGGTGTTAGTTCTAAAAGGTTTTGTAGGTCTTCATAGAACCGTTCAACTTCAGCTTCTTCAGCGTTACTGGTTGGGGCATAGACTTGGATTACTGTGATATTGAATGGTTTGCCTTGGAAACGAGCAGAGATCATTCTGTTGTTTTTGAGATTGCATCCAAGTACTGCATTTTGGACTCTTTTGTTGACCATGATGGCTACTCCATTTCTTCTGAGGGATTCCTGCCTGCAGTAGTAGATATAATGGTCATCTGAGTTAAATTCACCCATTCCAGTCCATTTGAGTTCGCTGATTGCTAGAATGTCAACACTCACTCATGCCATCTCTTGTTTCCCCACTTCCAAATTCCACTAACAGTAATTCCACTAACGGTACTTAAAAGTACTCAATTCTCCAGCCTATTCACCAAACTGTGTATTCAATCTAGAACTCTTTAAAATCTGATGGCATATGTATATCTTGTTTTAATTTATATGTTTTTGATTATGAGTAATGTTGAGCATCTCTTCAAATTTATTGTATCATTTTTGTTTATTTTTCTGTAAATCACCACATCACACGCTCTGTCCATTTTCTGTTGGTTTGCCTGCTTCTTGCAGATTTCCTGGAGCTTTCGTGTGTGATGGTCAGCACCACTCCATTATTATGTGTTACAAATGCTCACTCCCTTCAGGTTGCTTTTCATTTCCCTTTCTTTCTAGGACTTACTTAGAAAGATATTCCCCACAGCAGTATTACACAACTGTTCGCTGTTTTTTCCTGTGTTTGTATTTTTATTTAAAATGTAATAAAATGTGTTTTTTCTCAAATGATAGCCAATTACCTCAAAGCCAACTATTGATTACTCTGGTTTTCCTTCATAGTATCTTAAATTACAGTTTACCTATGAATTTTATGCTAGCATCTTATTTATTGCAACACCTCTCTTTCTGAGAAAGCATTCTGCTACACATACAGTCATGGTTTGGTGGCCCACCAAACGAAAACTTCCCCCAGCGCTTGTTATGCTTCTCTCAAGTCAATACTGAAAAGTTCATAAACTCATTCATGGGGGAAGGCTCGGGCAAGATCGAGCCCAGGTCTCCCACATTGCAGTCAAATTCTTTACCATTTGAGCCACTCAGTTCAGTTCAGTTCAGTCGCTCAATCGTGTCCAATTCTTTTCGACCCCATGGACTGCAGCATGCCAGGCTGCCCTGTCCATCACCAAATTCTGGAGCTTACTCAAACTCATATCCATTGAGTTGATGATGCCATCCAGCCATCTCATCCTCTGTCGTCCCCTTCTCCTCCTGCCTTCAATCTTTCCCACTATCAGGGTCTTTTCCAATGAGTCAGTTCTTCGCAACAGGTGGCCAAAGTATTGGAGTTTCAGCTTCAGCATCAGTCCTTCCAATGAATATTCAGTACTGATTTCCTTTAGGATGGACTGGTTGGATCTCCTTGCAGTCCAGGGGACTCTCAAGAGTCTTCTTCATCATCACAGTTCAAAAGCATCAATTCTTTGGTGCTCAGCTTTCTTTATAGTCCAAATCTCACATCTGTACATGACTACTGGAAAAACCATAGCTTTGACTAGATGGACCTTTGTTGACAAAGTAATGTTTCTGCCTTTTAATATGCTGTCTAAGTTGGTCATAACTTTTCTATCAAGGAGCAAGCATCTTTTAATTTCATGGCTGAGATCAGCATCTGCAGTGATTTTGGAGCCCCCCAAAATAAAGTCTATCACTGTTTCCATTGTTTCCCCATCTATTTGCCATGAAGTGATGGGACCAGATGCCATGATCTTAGTTTTCTGAATGTTGAGTTTTAAGCCAACTTTTTCACTCTCCTCTTTCACTTTCATCAATAGGCTCTTTAGTTCTTCATTTTCTGCCATAAGGGTTATGTTATCTACATAGCTGAGGTTATTGATATTTCTCCCAGCAATCTTGATTCCAGCTTGTGCTTCATCCACCCTGGCATTTCACATGATGTACTCTGCATATAAGTTAAATAAGCAGGGTGACAATATACAGCCTTGACGTACTCCTTTCCCTACTTG
>NW_011494893.1:1305370-1308079 GCF_000754665.1 Bison bison bison
AACTGTTGCTTCCTGACCTGCATACAGATTTCTCAGAAGGCAGGTCAGGTGGTCTGGTATTCCCATCTCTTTCAGAATTTTCCACAGTTTATTATGATCCACACAGTCAAAGGCTTTGGCATAGTCAATAAAGCAAAAGTAGATGTTTTTTTCTGGAACTCTCTTGCTTTTTGGATGATCCAGTGGATGTTGGCAATTTGATTTCTGGTTCCTTTGCCTTTCCTAAATCCAGCTTGAACATCTGGAAGTTCGCGATTCACATATTGCTGAAGCCTGGCTTGGAGAATTTTGAGCATTACTTTACTAGCGTGTGAAATGAGTGCAATTGTGTGGTAGTTTGAGCATTCTTTGGCATTGCCTTTCTTTGGGATCAGAATGAAAACTGACCTTTTCCAGTCCTGTGGCCACTGCTGAGTTTTCCAGATTTGCTGGCATACTGAGTGCAGCACTTTCACAGCATCATCTTCCAGGATTTGAAATAGCTCAACTGGAATTCCATCATAGTGATGCTTCCTAAGGCCCACTTGACTTCACATTCCAGATGTCTGGCTCTAAGTCAGTGATCACACCATCCTGATTATCTGGGTCATGAAAATATTTCTTGTATAGTTATTTTGTGTATTCTTGCCACCTCTTCTTAATAGCTTCTGCTTCTATTAGGTCCATATCATTTCTGTCCTTTATTGTGTTCATCTTTGCATGATATGTTCCCTTGGTATCTCTAATTTTCTTGAAGAGATCTTTAGTTGCCGGGGACCAGCCCCAGCTGATCCAGGGTATTCGAAGGAGAGACGGCGTAGGCGAAGATCAGGAAACAACTGCTTAATTAAACGTTAATTAAGGATATAAAGAGTAATAGAATGAGGATAGCTCAGTGAGGAAATTCAGTGGAGAAAAGAGGCTGAAATAAGGATAGCTCAGTGAGGAAATTCAGTGGAGAAAAGAGGCTGAATAATTCAGCCAGAAGGTAAGAGAAAGAAAGACATGGTGAGACCAAGTTTCGGTGAACAAGGCCTGCACTTTATTTTCCACAGTAGTTTTTATACCTTAAGTTATGCATAGAGGATAATGGGGGAAGGGGTAGAGTCAGGCAGCAAGCCAGGCTTTCTTCCTGCAAACTTACCATATGCAAAAGCTTAGGTGATTTGCATCATCTTCTGGCCCGGAGGCCTGTTAACATTTTAAGACCTTTTCTTCAGAAAACTTATTTTTCTCTAAAGGTGATTGGTCAGGAGCCACCCTCCAAAAGCATTAGATAAAGTTGCATTACTACAGGGCAAAGGTGTGGTGGGCTATAACAAGAAAAAGAATTAACTCAAGGGTCCCAGGTTACAAACATTAAAGCTACTACTTACACCAATTATATTAATCAATACACTGCCAGGGACACAGCAGGTAAGGGATATGGAAACTTAGCAGCAAACATTGGCCCAACAAGTGAAAATCCCTTCACCAATAAAATTTCTAATCAATCTTTTAACTACTCAAAAGAATCTGTGTTTAGACAGTTTAGAACATCTCCTGCCTCTCACAGTTGGGAGGCTCTGAACAATCACATGTGGCCTGAAAAACCTATTCAGGCAGGCTAGAGGATTTCCAAAGGAGTTTGTAGGTTAAACACTGTCACACCCAGGAATTATTAACTGGAGCTGTAAGCTAACTCTTTTTTCAGAGAGGTAGTGGGGGACAGCCCCCCGTAAGGTCAGAGGTGTAGGTGAAGGCACAAAGCAGAAAGTAGGCAGACTCTGGTTTTGGGGGTAGATGAGGGACTCCTGAGGCTCGATCCCACCTTTGCGTATGCTGAGCCTCCTTCCTCATGACCTTTGTCATGGGCGGAGTTCCTCACTGGCTCCCAGCAGTGATAGAATTCCAGTTGAGCTATTCCAGATCCTGAAAGATGATGCTGTGGAAAGTGCTGCACTCAATATGCAATATGCCGGCTCCCAGTATTTAGTCTTTACCATTCTATTGTTTTCCTCTATTTCTTTGCATTGATCACTGAGGAAGGCTTTCTTATATCTCCTTGCTATTCTTTGGAACTCTGCATTCAAATAGATATATCTTTCCTTTTCTCCTTTGCCTTTAGCTTCTCTTCTTTTCTCAGCTACTTGTAAGGCCTCCTCGGACAACCATTTTGCCTTTTTGCATTTCTTTTTCTTGGGTATGGTCTTGATCACTGCCTCCTGTACAATGTCACGAACCTCCATCCATAGTTCTTCAGGCACTCTGTCTATCAGATCTCATCCCTTGAATCTATTTGTCACTTCCACTGTATAACCCTGGATTTCCCTGGTGGCTCAGACGGTAAAAGCATCTGCCTACAATGCGGGAGACCCAGGTTCAATCCCGGGTTGGGAAGATCCCCTGGACAAGGAAATGGCAACCCACTCCAGTATTCTTGCCTGGAAAATCCCATGGACAGAGAAGCCTAGAAGGCTACAGTCTGTGGGGTCACAAAGAGTTGGACATGACTGAGTGACTTCACTTTCACTTTCTGTGTAACCCTAAGGGATTTGGTGTAGGTCATACCTGAATGGTCTAGTGGTTTTCCCTACTTTCGTCAATTTCAGTCTGAATTTGGCAATAAGGAGTTCATGATCTGAGCCACAGTCAGCTCTCAGTCTTGTTTTTGCTGACTGTATAGAGCTTCTCCATTTTTGGCTGCAAAGAATATAATCAATTTGATTTCTGTATTGACCATCTGGTGAT
>NW_011494893.1:1308282-1308796 GCF_000754665.1 Bison bison bison
CTTGTGTTGTTGGAAGAGGGTGTTTGCTATGGCCAGTGCATTCTCTTGGCAAAACTCTGTTAGCCTTTGACCTGCTTCATTTTGTACTCCAAGGCCAAATTTTCCTGTTACTCCAGGTAGCTCTTGACTTCCTACTTTTGCATTCCAGTCCCCTATAATGAAAAGGACATCTTTTGGGGGTGTTAGTCTAGAAGGTCCTGTAGGTCTTCAGAAAACTGTTCAACTTCAGCTTCTTGAGCATTCCTGGTCAGGGCATAGCCTTGGATTACTGTGATATTGAATGGTTTACCTTGGAAATAAACAGAGATCATTCTGTCGTTTTTGAGATTGCATCCAAGTACTGCATTTTGGACTCTTTTGTTGACTATGATGGCTACTCCACTTCTTCTAAGGGATTCTTGCCCACAGTAGTAGACATAATGGTCATCTGAGTTAAATTCACCCATTCCAGCCCATTTTAGTTCGCTGATTCCTAAAATGTTGATGTTCATTCTTTCCATCTCCTGTTTGACTA
>NW_011494893.1:1308896-1313646 GCF_000754665.1 Bison bison bison
GACTACTTCTAATTTGCCTTGATTCATGGACCTAACATTCCAGGTTCCTATGCAATATTGCTCTTTACAGCATTGGACCTTGCTTCTATCACCAGTCACATCCACAACTGGGTATTGTTTTTGCTTTGGCTCCGTCTCTTCATTCTTTCTGGAGTTGTTTCTCCACTGATTTCCAGTAGCATTTTGGGCACCTACTGACCTGGGGAGTTCATCTTTCAGTGTCCTATCTTTTTGCCTTTTCATGCTGTTTATGGGGTTCTCAAGGCAAGAATACTGAAGTGGTTTGCCATTCCCTTCTCCAGTGGACCACATTTTGTCAGAACTCTCCACCATGACCCATCGGTCTTGGGTGGCCCTGCATGGCATGGCCCATAGTTTCATTGAGTTAGACAAGCCTGTGGTCCGTGTGATCAGATTGGTTAGTTCTCTGTGATTGTGGTTTTCAGTCACTCTGCCCTCTGATGGAGAAGGATAAGAGGCTTATGGAAGCTTCCTGATGGGAGAGACTGGCTGAGGGGGAAACTGGGTCTTATTCTGATGGGTGGGGCCGAGCTCAGTAAATCTTTAATCCAATTTTCTATTGATGGGTGGGGCTGTGTTCCCTCCCTGTTGCTTGGCCTGAGGCCACCTATGGTGGAGTCATGAGGATAATGGTGACCTCCTTCCAAAGGTCCCATCTGCAGTGCTGAGCTCAACGCCCCCACCCTGCAGCAGGCCACCTCCGACCCTCACCTCCACCAGAGACTCCTGGACACTCATGGGCATGTCTGGGTCAGTCTCTTGTGAGGTCACTGGTCCTTTCTCCTGGGCCACTGGGAAAGCCCAAATAAACAATATCGTTGATTAAATAACATTAGATAATAATAAATCTGGTAAAATATTAAAAACGGATACTTTTTAAATGTTTTTATTTTGAGTTTCTGGTTTAATGTGTGCAGTACTATTGTTAGGGGAAGCACACTGACTGAAACCGCCCACCCTGGTCAGACCCTTTCGTAACCATCTGCATGAGTTGTTTTATGACAGGAGGTCCTGGTAAGGAATACGGAACTAATAAGCCACCACCAACTGGAAGAGTTCGGGAAAGGTCGAAAGGAGACACCGCGTGTCTGTCCACTTCCCAGAATCCCTCTCGCCGGCATCCATCTTGGCTGAGTGATGCTCCACCAGGAAAGACTCTGAGTCAGAATGATTGGCCAAAGACCACCCCGAAACTAATCCCATCACCATAAACCTGAGGCTGGCAGAGCCTTGGGTTCTCCTGGGTTCCCTTACCCTCCTGCTCTCCTCCCAGGAGCCCTTTCCCAATAAAATCTCTTACTATGTCAGCACACGTGTCTCCTTGGACAATTCATTTCCGAGTGTTAGACAAGAGCCCAGTTTCAGGCCTGGAAGGGGTCCCCCTTCCTGCAACATTATGACCTATAATAAATATTTATCTAATCACTCAGGTCACCAGCATATATTTCTCATATATATTTGGCTTTTGTCCACATATCCCGGCTCACATTTCCCCCCAAACCTTTGGAATTCCATGGGCAACTCGAGAACAGGAATACCTTTTATCAATGTATTTGCTCTCTTATCCTCAGTCCTGAAATTGCTTCAAAGTCATAAAGGTGAACTGGGTGTCTTGGCATTCATAACAAGCCCATACCCCCACATTAACTGAGATTTTGTTAATGAGATGACTTTGGAAGCATCTGAGGGGGTCGGGGGTGGGCGAGAGGGGGAGGTGCAGACAGGGCTGGTTGCCAGGGAACCAGCCATGTAAACAGGTTGGAACTTCAGGGCTACCTCCTGATTTCCAGGCAGGGGAGGCTGAATGTTCCATCAGTTACCAATGGTTAGTTATTTAATCACTCATGATTTCACGGAGACTCCATAAAACCTGGAAGATAAAGGTTCTGAGAGCTTCCGTGTTGAACACGTGTCATCAGGAGAGCAGGTGGAACCTGTGGAGGGCGTGGAATCCCCACCCCTTCCCACACCTGCCCTGTCTTACACCAGCTATTCCTGAGCTATAATCTTTCAGGACAAACCAGTAATCCAGTAAATAAAGTCCGAGTTCCACGAGCTGCTCTAGCAAATTAATTGAACCCAAGGAGGGGATCCTGGAAGCCACTGATTTATTGCTGGTTGGTCAGAAGCACGGGTAACAGCCCGGGCTTGTGTTTGGTGTCTCGGGTGGAAGGCAGCTCGTGGGACTGAGCCCCTAAGTGTGGGATCCGATGCTGTCCCCAGATACACGGCGTCAGAGCTGAGTTGACTGTAGGACAGACACCCAGCTGCAGTGGCTCTGGTGATAAAGAACCTGCCTGCCAGTGCAGGAGACATAAAAGATGCGAGTTTGATACCTGGGTCAGGAAGATCCCCTGGAGAAGGAAATGGCAGCCCACTCCAGTGTTCTTGTCCATGGGTAATTCCATGGACAGAGGAGCCTGGCAGGCTACAGTCCATGGGATTGCAAAGAGTCGGGCACAACTGAAGTGACTGAGCACACACACACAATTGCCCCTGGGTGGTGTGGGAACACTCCCCAAAAATACAGTTTGAAGTTGGGTCCAAAACCTTATAGTGAATGGTTCATGCAACCTGTAAAAAGCTGTTGCCTGTGTTTTAAAACATCTCCAGAAAAAATTTCACATAAAGGGCTAATTGATGGAGTTGTAAAGGGCATTGAAAATAAACCAAAGGAAAAGTCATAAAGCGTTTACTCACAACAGCACACTTCCCACTCTGCTGTGCTGGGAACTCCATTTATATACGCAAAGTTTGGGGCGTCCCTGGTGGCTCAGCTGGTAAAGCATTCGCCTGCGATACAGGAAACCCTGGCCCAATTCCTGGGTTGGAAAGGTCACCTGGAGAAGGAATAGGCTACCCACTCCAGTATTCTTGCCTGGAGAATCCCATGGACAGAGGAGCCTGGAGGGCTACAGTCCAGGGGGTCACAAAGAGTTGGACCCGACTGAGCAATTAAGCACAATACATGCAAAATTTATATGAGCATCTTTGGAATCCAATATGAAGCTTTGATCATGTTTAGAAAAAAAGAAAAACAAGCAAACAAACAAAACATGACATAGCTAAAAGAAAAGAGAGAATTCGAAGTGGATGGAAACTTCTGGTCGGTCAAAAAATCTCTCAGCTCCCTCATTCTTTCTCTGCCTTCTGATTCAAAAATCTAAGTCATGTCAGGACTAGAAATTAGTGTTTCCTGAAAAAGCCTTCTCAGAGTATATAAAATCGAAACAGAGTTCTTAATGAATCAAGAAACTATCAGGATGGCCCAGCACCTCTGGACTCACCAGCTCCTCTAAAGCAGGACCGTGCACTTTCTTTCTCTCAACCTCCCAGCGCACGTTGGAAAGATGTTCAGTGAATGCTGACTGACTTGAGTCCTGATGAGAAACAGACAGCGCTGTTCCTCTATTGGCTGCACTTTATCAGGGTGGCTTACAAATCAATCCACGGAGATGGTGACCTTCAAGGTCAGGAATGCCCTCCTTCCTCTTCCTCAGGAGCCTGGCGAAGCCATCTCAGCTTATTGTATCCACTGTTTTCCCCTAAAATACAGAGACTGGTCGCCAGAATTACCATGCAAAATTACAAATAAAAACATGTGTTCCTATTAAAAGTTTTTTAAAAAATCACTTCGTCCAGAAAGAAGACTTCAGTGTTCTGTTCAAGTCCAATAAAGGGCTTTGAGGAAAACCCTGAGCAGTTTTCTCTTTGCTCAGTTCTGAGAGAGACAAAAGGGACTTAGCCTGAGGCTGAACGTTATACTTGGTCAGCTTTCATCAGAAAATAGTTCTCAGTGCCGACTGCTTGCCAGGCAATGTGTTGCTAGCAGTTCACGCTGGGCTATCTGGAAAGGGGTCTGATGTGAATCACTGCAGATCTTTGATCAATAGCAGGGAGGTACTTCTTGTTCTGGCTGGGGTCTGGGGGTTACAGGAAATAAGACACGGTATCAGGTGTCTTCTGTCACTCTATCTCACTCTATGCTTATCATGAACAAATGGGAAATCCCAGACGTTCTGACTCAGCAGGTGTTAACAGATCACAAAGTTCGACAGGGCAGAAGAAAGCCAGGGGCGCCATGCTGTTACCTAAACTTCCAGGAATGAAGTTAAGTGAAATGAAACTTAGTGAATAACGTGATTTGGCTCAGTGAATCACTGATTACTGCTACTCCACAACCATAATGAACCAAGTGGTGACATTTTTCTGCCACTTGAAAACCCATGATGTACAAAACTAGATCGAGAGCATTCCATTCTTGAGGAACTAGGAGAGTCTGGCTGAAAGACATTTCTAGACCCACTGGCTTCCTTAAGGATCTCCAGATGTTTGTACCCTCTCAGACCGCCACGTGGACCCCCAGGGCTCCTGGAGGACCATTCTCAGGAGTGGATCTTGGAGTTAGGGGAGGTAAGTAAAGGGTTATTTGTCCTTTTTGCTATTCTGAATTTAATCTGGAATGACAGAATTAGGATCTAAAAACAAACAAGCAAAATGGCATCCAAATGTAAAACAAGGGAGTGGCCCTCACAAGGCAGGTTGGAATGAAGCTGGGACGCTGAGAACAGGCAGCAGTGGGTCTTTTTTTTTAACTGTTATTTTTATTTTGGCTGTGCCAGGTCCTGGTTCCAACATGTGGGACCTAATTCCCTGACCAGGGATCAAATCCAGGCCCCCTGCACTGGGAACCTGGAGTCTCAAGCACTGAACCACCGGGGAAGCCCCA
>NW_011494893.1:1313909-1322346 GCF_000754665.1 Bison bison bison
GGTGGGGGGGGGGGGTGGTGTCTTAGTTTCTGCAAAATGGCTCAAGGATATGTGTCAGATTATCTGTATCCCTCCAGGAGGGACTAGGGATCCTATGACTCTACTGTCCTGTTACTCTTGAGTCTGCTCTTTGGAAACGGGGAACACCTCGGAGATGAAAGCCTTTCTCCCACAGATAAGGTAAGGCTCTGTGCTCCCAGTGCAGGGGCCTGTGCTCAATCCATCGTCAGGGAACTAGATCCCACACGCCTCAGTTCAGAGCTGGCATGCCGAGACTTACAGACGCCGCCTGCCGCAGAAAAGACAAGACCCCGCGCGCTGCAGCTGAACATCCTGGTGCAGCCAAAAAAATTAACTCAGAAAGAGACCGAGAGAAACAGGGCCGGAGGACGAACGGGGCGTTGTACCCAGGAAGGCCCCTCGGAGTCCCGCCTGGTGTCAAACCAAGTTCAGTTTTCCTTTTCAAATGTTTGACTGGATTTTGTTTGGAAATTGTAGACAGATTCAGTATTCAGCACATTTCTGAATGCTTACCATCTTATTTTTCTTTTCATCACACAATGCAGAGAAAATGTGGTGGTGTTTTCACCACATCCATTCAACGCCTCCTCCCCTCTGGCGGCTCAGCAGTAAAGAATCTGCCTGCTAATGCAAGAGACACAAGAGATGCGGGTTCGATCCCTGGGTCGGGAAGATCCCCTGGAGAACAAAATGGCAACCCACTGCAGTAATCTTGCCTGGGAGATCCCGTGGGCAGAGAGCCTGGCAGTCCACGGGGTGGCAAAGAGTTGGACACGACTGAGCGGCTAACACACAGCTCTGCTTTGGAAATGCAACATGTGGCTCTCTTCCCGCCGTGTGGTTTTCAAGGGCGGGTGGCTGTTTTCCTGCAGACCCTTGGCCCCGCCCTCCCGGGCCGTCCCACCTGGGGCCTCTCTCTGGGACAGCTGAAGCGTGGGGTTTGTGGGAGCCTCACCAGGGATGCGATCCTGCCTGGCAGCCGCTGACCTGCGCTTCCCCCAGCCCTGAGGGCAAGGGCCCAGGTTTCCAAGAACATGCCGCAGCTGGGACCAGTCCTCTCTTCCGCGGTGCGTACGTGCCCCTCATTCTCCCTGGCTCCAAGCTTCCTCCTTCGTGCCTCTGTGGGGAGGGCACTGCAGTGGGTTTGCCTGTGTATCACCGGCTGCTCGAGCTCTGCATAAGGAGCCACGCGTCTGTCAGGATAACAGCACAATCGGATCCCCTGGAGAGCCTTAAAAACAGCGATGCCTGGGCCGAACCCAGACAGAGGGGCTCGGAATCTCAGAGGGTGGAGTCGGGCCTCGGAGATTCCAACAGCTCCGCTGGTCTGGTTTGCAGGCAAGGTTGAGATCTTCTTAGCTCCACAGCTGAAACTGGAGACCCAGCCTTTCTTCGGCAAAAACTAATTTAGAAAGCTCAGTTCCAGTCCTGTGTCACCTTACATCAGTTCACATTCTGTAAGGAGGTGGAGCTGCCCGCCACCCTCTCGAGTTCAGTATTTTAAAAAGATTCCACGTACAAGTGAGATTATTCAGCATTTGTCCTTCTTTGTGTGATTTATCTCAGCATAAGGCCCTCAGAGGTTCATCCCTGTTGTCACAAATGACAGGATTTCCTTTTTTTCTTTCTTTATTTTGGCCATACCACATGGCTGGCAGGATCTTAGTTCTCCAACCAGGAATTGAAGCCAGGCCCCAGGAGTGAAAGGGCTGAACCCTAAGCACTGGACTACCAGAGAATTCCCACGGATGCCCTTCTTTTTTATGGCTAAATAATATTCCACGGCACATCACATATATATGTGTGTGTGTGTATTCCACATTTTAATCCACTCGTCTGCTGATGAGCACAGGCTGTCTCCATGTGTTATGAATCATGTTGAGTGAGCATGAGGGTGCAGATATCTTCTCAAGGTGATGATTTTGTTTCTGTTGGACAAATACCCAGAAGTGGAATTGCTGGGTCATAGAGTGGCCCTATTTTTAATTTTTTGAGGAGCCTTCATAATGTCTTCCACGGCGGCTGCACCGATTTACAATCCTCACCGATTGTGCACACGTGTTCCCCTCTCTCCGCATCCTCAGCAACACTTGTGATTTCTTGTAGTTTTGTTCATGGCCCTTGTAACAAGTGTGAGGTGATATCTCACCATGGATTTGATTTTCATTTCCCCACCGATTAGTGAGGTTGAGCATCTTTTCATGTACTTGTTTGCCATTTTTACATCTTGTGTACAAACTATCTTAAAACAAGTTCTTTAATGAGAAGGAAATGATTGAAGGCCCATTCCTCATACTTTTTCTTACCAGAAACACATATCCTACATTTGCTACATACATTTCCCTTATAATTTCTAGTAGTTTCAATTACATATTAGAAATTTCAACCCATAGAAACCCTTATTTCTACTGGAAACTAAGAAGCGATTGTATGCTATCACACCAGCATTCTTTAGATTGATGTAAGACAGATTAATAGGAGGAAACCAAACATGGTTCCTATATTCAGGAACTCAAAGAAGTGATACTCAAAGAAGTGACCAAACAGACAGCTTTTAAACTTTACAGACAAAGAAACAACAAATTTGTGAAAATTTGACAAGACAAAGAGGCTTGGGCTTGGCGGCAGTGAATCAGTGAAGAAGTAACCAGGCTGTTTGCACAGACGTCTCTGCCTTAAATTCTCTGTCTCTGGTGATGAGTTGTCTCTCTGCCTCCTGGTGCAGGAAGGGTGCTTCCTAGGGGAAGGGTACTTCCTAGGGGAGATTTATTTTGCACTTTCATGGGGACCAAGGAAGATGAGGTTGTCCTTCACACATTGGCTGTTTCTAGAGTAACTTGAATTAATAATAATCAGTATACCAACCAACCCGGTATATTTTGGGGTGGCCTGTCCTGAGCCCTATCAAGACCAAATGTTTTCACTTTAAAATAATCTCAGATGGTGAAGAACCTGCCTGCAGTGCAGGAGACCCAGGTTCAGTCCCTGATCAGGAAGAGCCCCTGGAGAAGGGAAAGGCTACTCACTCCAGTGTTCTTGGGCTTCCCTGATGGCTCAGATGCTAAAGAACCCACTATAATACAGGAGGCCCAGGTTCAATCCCTGGGGCAGGAAGATGCCCTGAAGAAGGCACTGGCAACCCACTCCAGTATTCTTGACTGTAGAATCCCATGGACAGAGGAGCCTGGGGACTACAGTCCATGGGGTCGCAAAGAGTCCGACACGACTGAGCAACTATTTTCTGCCTACACAAACTGTGGGGGTCCAATGAGTCCCCACCATAGCAAAGTGTGTGGCTTAGTCTCATCTCAGGACCTACAACTTCAAGGTTTTAAGGAAATAAAAGTATTTTATTTAATGTCTCTCTAGGACATATTTTCCACAAATAGGTATGATACTCAATTCTTCATAACCATACATTTTATTGCTTTTCTGAAACTCAGAAAAAACTGTTTAACAGCTGGATATCTCATCTTTGCCTGGAATGACGGGGTCTGTATCACAGAAGAGCTGGAAGGTCTTTTACTCTTTCTTTATGGTTCCTCGTAGCCGATTCATCATCCAGTTGTTGATGGTGGAGAATCACTGCTGGATCAGGGACCAGATTATCCTTAATAATCTAATCACCATCCTGTTCGGAAAATTTTGGCTTTTCTCACTATACAGTGAGCTCTTAGAGATCTCCTCCAGACAGTTGAGAAGTGTGCTGTGCTGAGCTCTATCAGTGTTTTACAAAAATTCTCTTCCTTGAGAACTGATCCTTATGTTTGTGAGACAGGATATTGTCCTGGGGCATTTAAAAAATGTTGCTTTCAATTTTACTACTTTAGAAGATTTATTGAGTGCCATTGAACCAGAGGCCTTTGGAAAGGTCTTATTACGAAAAAAGCCTCAGGGTTGAGTAAGCCTTTTCCAGGAATAAGAAAATTAAAGATGATGAGAATCCAGGAAAAAAGCACACGAGTATACATACAAACATGAGCCCTGTTTTATTTGTCTCAAGGTGGTATCAACGGAACATCTTACTGACATCTGTGCAAAAATACCACATATCTTTGGCCTTTGAAAATTCAATTTTAATATCTTCACTCTGTTTTTAATGATGTTAGGGCTCTTTAGGAGTTCTTCTACCAATTTTAGATTGGTTCTGAAGTTTTATGGCATACAGCTTGCCATTTTTCATACCAGAAGTTACTTTATTTGAATACCAGGGTGTGTTTCTGTTCAAACGCTGGCAAAGATGATTGAGGGGGAAAAGGGTGTGAAATCTTATTTTATTGCTACCAGAAAATTTTAGCCATAAGGTGGAAATGTGAGAAACCTCCCACTTTGCAAGAGGAATCCAGTGTACCACGCCTCTTGGCTTCACCGAGATGGGTGACGGAGTCTTAGAGCTCTGCGCCCAGTGACCATCCTGAGAGAAGGACACACGGCTCCTTGTCCTTCCCTCTCCCCGCCAGCCAGGAGCAGACATTGCGGCTCGAGGGTGAGGAGCCAGCGAGAGAGACTGGAGGAGGCCCTGCCTGAAGGCAGCACAGCGATGAGGCGGGAAGAGTCTGGCTCCCGGAGGCCCAGCCTGGCTCTCATCTTGAGGGAGACACTGAAGGGGATTAGAATAGGCCACCCCCAAATATGCCGCTTGGGCACAAGGGTTATTTTGAACTGAGAGCAGCTGAGGAAGAGCAGCCAGCAGCAGAGCTTCCTGCCCATCCTGTCTGCCTAAAAGCGGGGTGTGCATTTCCCCCGTGCAGTGCCCCCCCTGCCCCCCAATACCCGGATAGGAAAACGCCTTTATCACAGGGGACGGAGGCCCCACCGAGATGCGTCTGCACAGACAAACCCTCCTTATCTTCCATCGGCTTCTCCCAAACGTGTACCTTCTCAAATACACAGCCCCCCGAAGCCCAACTGCTTCCCTTGGTCTTGTCGTTTCTGCGTGGACTTATCACCGTTTGTTAAAATAGAGTGTCCGCCTCTGGGTCTGATCACCACTTTGGGATTTTCACTCTTCTGTGAGCTCCTCCGCTCTACACAGAGAGCGAACGTTTTTATCCTATTAATACGCCTTTTACAAGTTTGATTCACAGATCACTGGAGCTGAGAGGGTAGAGGAAAAGGGTACTTCCTTTCTGTGTCTACAACATCAAGGGAGGACTGACGTGCTGTGGGAGGATGAGTTGGCCAGGCTGCCACTGCATGCCAAGCAAGTGGAATGGTACGATGGCCCCAGCGAGCTGCTGTGCAGGCTGCCACTGCGTGCCGAGCAAGTAGAATGGTACGATGGCCCCAGTGAGCTGCTGTGGGCCCAGCACTCAGTTTCAGCACATCACCCAGGGGTACGATGGCCCCAGTGAGCTGCTGTGGGCCCAGCACTCAGTTTCAGCACATCACCCAGGGCTAATCTCACTTCCTCTGGACCCTCACTTATTCCCTCTCCTCTGTTCTTTTTGGAGAAAACTCAAGAAATTCTATCATTGCATTCATAAACATTTTAGTTGTATGCCAACTAATGTCCGTCTAGTCAAGGCTATGGTTTTTCCAGTAGTCATGTATGGATGTGAGAGTTGGACTATAAAGAGAGCTGAGCACCGAATAATTGATGCTTTTGAACTGTATTGGAGAAGACTCTTGAGAGCCCCTTGGACTGCAAGGACACCCAACCAGTCCACCCTAAAGGAAATCAGTCCTGAATGTTCACTGGAAGGATTCATGCTAAAGCTGAAACTCCAATACTTTTTGGCCACCTGATGTGAAGAGCTGACTCATTTGAAAGACCCTGATGCTGGGAAAGATTGAAGGTAGGAGGAGAAGGGGACAACAGAGGATGAGATGGTTGGATGGCCTCACCGACTCAATGGACGAGAGTTTGAGTGAACTCTGAGAGTTGGTGATGGACAGGGAGGCCTGGCGTGCTGCAGTCCATGGAGTTGCAAAGAGTTGGACACGACTGAGCAACTGAACTGAACTGAACACCCTTCCTCTTCTTCTATGCCTACTAATCCCATCACAGGACTTCCTCCAAATCGAATCACCTCCCAGAGGCCCCACCTCCAGATACCATCACAGTGAGGGTCGGCTCATCACCGTATGAATTTTGCGGGGAACACAAATATTTGGTTCACAGTAGCGGAAATGTTCCCCTTCACTCCTTTTCCGTGCTGTGGAGTTGCTCCATCACGCTTTGGCTCTGAGTTACACACGGCGCTGCAGAGAACAGCTTTGTGCAGCTGTCTTCCTACACCTTTGCTGGAGTATCTGTGGGATAGACTCCTAGACGCGTGACCGCCGGGTCAAAGGACACGTGGCAGGCCCGCACCTGTGGCATCACCGAGCAGTGTCCTCCCTCCTTAAAGGCTGCGTGGCTTCGCCCTCCTGTCGGCTCGTGTGAGGGGCCTTCAACCCCACACACAGCTTTGTCAGTGGTTTCTTGTCCACCTTTTGGGTGTTCGCCACCAGAATAGTTAAATTATTTTTTATTGTGGTAAAAAATCCATCAGTGAGATATAGGTAACAAACTCTTACACGCAGAGACCGGCGTCGTGAACATTACCTGTGCACGCTGCTCTGGAGCAGACCCCGGAACCCTGCCTCCTTTCAGAACTGAGGCTCCGTGGCCGCGAGCAGCCACGCCCGCTGCCCTCTGTCCCAGCCCCGGGCAGCCAGCACCCTTCTACAGCCTGCTCTTGTGAGTCTGACAACCCCAGATACCTCATTTAAGTGACATTGCACGGTATGTGTCCTTCTGTGTGGGTTTACTTGCCTAGTTCTCACAGTCCATGCACGCTACAACCAAGGTCAAGGTGAAAGGTGACAGGCAAGATGTTTATTAATAAACCCCAAGCGTCCTGGGGAAAAGATACTCCACAGGTCAGCTCAGGAAGCCCAACTTCTGGTTTGGATCCAAATATAGGGCTGTTTTCACTGTAAAGGCCCAGAGCTTCTGTATGCAGTGTTTCTGGAAAAAATAAGGTTTCTTTCAAACAGCTCTGTTGCAAACACCCAGTGGATTTTACCCGGATGGAGTAGAAGCAATCTGAGTCAGGCCTGGCCGGTGTCCTGGTCCTGTGCGCGAAAGAAAAGACACGGGGACCTCAGGAGGCCTCCTGGCATGAGTCGTGGCCACAGAGACGGTGCCATGCGTCAGGTGCCAGGCAGCCAGCCTCTGACCCACCCCCAGCTCCCCCTGGACGTTCCTTACCGTTTTCCCTTCTCACAACTTAGCTCTGACCCGGCGCTGGAAAATGGATTAGGCTTTGGTACTTTTTATAGGCTGTATAACGACTGCACAATGTGAGGAGGATAAAATGAACGCATGTAAAATAGAAGAAAAGGATCAAGGCCCCTCCCGTCTCAGAGCCTCGGACCCTTGGGGATTGGGTGAACGGGTCCCCTGCCCCTTGTCCCGAGAGAGCGCTGAGACTGGAGTCCCAGTGACGCTGGCAGAGGGCCTGACTCGCTGGCCACTGAGACAGGAATCCACGCGTCACAGCCTTGTTTCAGTCGCGAGACAAGTTTTAACGACGCAGCAAAGGCAAGAGCACACAAAACGAGGAGCCGGAGACGTGCGTTTGGCATTCCTGTCCCCGCAGCACGGTTCTCAGAGTGTGTCCCAGACACGGAGACTTTGGGGAACGCGGCCCCTTGAGGGCTGGGTTCAGCCAGTCTTCCAGGAGATTCTAACGTTTCAGCCACCACTTCGGTCTCTTGTTGTAGAGTGTCTTTGCCCAAAGAGTCCACTTGACACCTGCCTACATATTTAAATATTCAGACTTAGACATTTCTCCAATATTCTCTCTTCTCTTAAAAAAGAAGTCAGGGAACTTTGGCTTTTAGGCAGGGCTGAAAGGGGTGCTCCCCGGGTCGCTCCAGAAAGAATGACGGATGGAGCCAAAGCAAAAACGACACCCAGTTGTGGATGTGACTGGTGATAGAAGCAAGGTCCAATCCTGTAAAGAGCAATATTGCATAGGAACCTGGAATGTCAGGTCCATGAATCAAGGCAAATTGGAAGTAGTCAAACAGGAGATAGCAAGAGTGAACGTTGACATTCTAGGAATCAGCGAACTAAAATGGACTGGAATGGGTGAATTTAACTCAGATGACCGTTATATCTACCACTGCAGGCAGGAATCCCTTAGAAGAAATGGAGTAGCCATCATGGTCAACAAAAGAGTCCAAAATGCAGTACTTGGATGTAATCTCAAAAACAACAGAATGATCTCTGCTCGTTTCCAAGGCAAACCATTCAATATCACAGTAATCCAAGTCTATGCCCCAACCAGTAACACTGAAGAAGCTGAAGTTGAATGGTTCTATGAAGACCTACAAGACCTTTTAGAACTAACACGCAAAAAAGATGTCCTTTTCATTATAGGGGACTGGAATGCAAAAGTAGGAAGTCAAGAAACACCTGGAG
>NW_011494893.1:1322446-1322941 GCF_000754665.1 Bison bison bison
CCAAAATGCAGTACTTGGATGTAATCTCAAAAACAACAGAATGATCTCTGCTCGTTTCCAAGGCAAACCATTCGAATAGTCACAGTAATCCAAGTCTATGCCCCAACCAGTAACACTGAAGAAGCTGAAGTTGAATGGTTCTATGAAGACCTACAAGACCTTTTAGAACTAACACGCAAAAAAGATGTCCTTTTCATTATAGGGGACTGGAATGCAAAAGTAGGAAGTCAAGAAACACCTGGAGTAACAGGCAAATTTGGCCTCGGAATACGGAATGAACCAGGGCAAAGGCTAATAGAGTTTTGCCAAGAAAATGCACTGGTCATAACAAACACCCTTTTTCAACAACACAAGAGAAGAGTCTACACATGGACATCACCAGATGGTCAACACCGAAATCAGATTGATTATATTCTTTGCAGCCAAAGATGGAGAAGCTCTATACAGTCAACAAAAACAAGACTGGGAGCTGACTGTGGCTCAGATCATGAACTC
>NW_011494893.1:1323041-1323482 GCF_000754665.1 Bison bison bison
TCCCTTATGATTATACAGTGGAAGTGAGAAATAGATTTAAGGGCCTAGATCTGATAGATAGAGTGCCTGATGAACTATGGAATGAGGTTAGTGACACTGTACAGGAGACAGGGATCAAGATCATCCCCATGGAAAAGAAATGCAAAAAAGCAAAATGGCTGTCTGGGGAGGCCTTACAAATAGCTGTGAAAAGAAGAGAAGCGAAAAGCAAAGGAGAAAAGGAAAGATATAAGCATCTGAATGCAGAGTTCCAAAGAATAGCAAGAAGAGATAAGAAAGCCTTCCTCAGCGATCAATGCAAAGAAATAGAGGAAAACAACAGAATGGGAAAGACTAGAGATCTCTTCAAGAAAATTAGAGATACCAAGGGAACATTTCATGCAAAGATGGGCTTGATAAAGGACAGAAATGGTATGGACCTTACAGAAGCAGAAGATATTA
>NW_011494893.1:1323606-1350154 GCF_000754665.1 Bison bison bison
AAATACCTGAAAGATGATGTTGTGAAAGTGTTGCACTCAATATGCCAGCAAATTTGGAAAACTCAGCAGTGGCCACAGGACTGGAAAAGGTCAGCTTTCATTCCAATCCCAAAGAAAGGCAATGCCAAAGAATGCTCAGACTACCGCACAATTGCACTCATCTCACACACCTGGTGGGCTGCCGTCTATGGGGTCGCACAGAGTCGGACATGACTGAAGCGACTTAGCAGCAGTAGCAGCAGCAGCACATGCTAGTAAAGTAATGCTCAAAATTCTCCAAGCCAGGCTTCAGCAATACGTGAACCACGAACTTCCAGATGTTCAAGCTGGTTTTAGAAAAGGCAGAGGAACCAGAGATCAAATTGCCAACATCCGCTGGATCATGGAAAAAGCAAGAGAGTTCCAGAAAAACATCTATTTCTGCTTTATTGACTATACCAAAGCCTTTGACTGTGTGGATCACAATAAACTGTGGAAAATTCTGAAAGAGATGGGAATACCAGACCACCTGACCTGCCTCTTGAGAAATCTGTATGCAGGTCAGGAAGCAATAGTTAGAACTGGACATGGAACAACAGACTGGTTCCAAATAGGAAAAGGAGTACGTCAAGGCTGTATATTGTCACCCTGCTTATTTAACTTATATGCAGAGTACATCATGAGAAATACTGGACTGGAAGAAGCACAAGCTGGAATCAAGATTGCCAGGAGAAATCTCAATAACCTCAGATATGCAGATGACACCACCCTTATGGCAGAAAGTGAAGAGGAACTAAGAAGCCTCTTGATGAAAGTGAAAGTGGAGAGTGAAAAAGTTGGCTTAAAGCTCAACATTCAGAAAACGAAGATCATGGCATCTGGTCCCATCACTTCATGGGAAATAGATGGGGAAACAGTGTCAGAGTTTATTTTTTTGAGCTCCAAAATCACTGCAGATGGTGACTGCAGCCATGAAATTAAAAGACGCTTACTCCTTGGAAGGAAAGTTATGACCAACCTAGATAGCATATTCAAAAGCAGAGATATTATTTTGCCAACAAAGGTCAGTCTAGTCAAGGCTATGGTTTTTCCAGTGGTCATGTATGGATGTGAGAGTTGGGCTGTGAAGAAAGCTGAGTGCCGAAGAATTGATGTTTTTGAACTGTGGTTTTGGAGAAGACTCTTGAGAGTCCCTTGGACTGCAAGGAGTTCCAAGCAGTCCATCATAAAAGAGATCAGTCCTGGGTGTTCATTGGAAGGACTGATGCTGAAGCTGAAACTCCAATACTTTGGCCACCTCATGTGAAGAGTTGACTCATTGGAAAAGACCCTGATGCTGAGAGGGATTGGGGGCAGGAGGAGAAGGGGACGACAGAGGATGAGATGGCTGGATGGCATCACTGACTCGATGGACATGAGTCTGAGTGAACTCCGGGAGTTGGTGATGGACAGGGAGGCCTGGCATGCTTCGATTCATGGGGTCGCAAAGAGTGGGACACGACTGAGAGACTGAACTGAACTGATCTGTGAGCCCCAAATCCAGTCTGTGATCTTTTTCTATACAGCCCTAGAAATGAGGAAGGCTCGACATTTTCAAATATTGTTAAAAACAAATAAGCAAAACCGAAGGTAGGTGACAGATACAGAATGACCCTCAAAGCCTAAAATATTCACTGTCTGGACCTCTGGAGAAGCCCATTGACCGTCTCTCTTAGATTATGTCCGCAGAACCGTGTTTAATTCGAATAAGACACCGCATTGTTTCTATAACGTGCTCTAACAGCCATGTTCATGGCCAAACAGACTTGCTCCTCAAAAACAACGCTTTGATTTGTGGAATTGTGTCTGTTTTTCTGTTGCTTTTCATGACTGCCCAGCCTCTGGTTGGAGAGAAATAGACACAATGATAAATAATGCAGAATTTTGCTTCAAGTCCTTAAAAATGCATTGGAGAAGTCTGACGGGTCGAGGGGTGCGCTTGGGCGCTGTGTGGGGGCTTGGGAGCTGAGGAGGGGTCATGGACTATCTTTGGGGCCGGGCTGTGCCCCCGCTCATGCATCCTGTGCCCGTGGGGGAGACGTTTGGGTTGCTTTCAGTCTTTCCTTTTTTCTCTCAAAAGAACCCTGCCATGTATAGCCTCCTATGCAGCCCATTTCATCCAGAGAAGACAGATTTCAGGGAGGGACCCTGCTGGGTTGAAGGCTCTAGGCTGGAGACTGGGCACCTCAGCTGCTGCACTGCCCGGCAAACACTGCGGCCAACAGTCAGCCTCTGCAGCCCTAGCCCAGGAAGCCAAGCCTCTGGGACAACTGGCCCCACAGCAGCTGGGACTCGATGAACCCAGCGGACAGCTTCCCTAAATTTGCCGTTTGCAACACAAGACCAACCAGAGGTCTGAGAACGCGGCCCCGATGAGCCCCATGGACGCCCCCGGCCAGCCTGTCCACAGCTTCCCCATGGACGCCCCCGGCTAGCCTGTCCACAGCTTCCCCAACCCACAGGCTGCAGCCGGGTGCCCCAAAGCTCCCCTTCTCCACCGGGGAGCCTTCCTGCTCTCTCCCTGCTGGAGCAAGCTCTGAACGAACGGCTCTGCTCCCCGGCCTGGCCTTTGTCTTCCCGGTTGGTGTGACCGTCCTGCTGGGCGGTGGGCTGCGTCTGCTGTTGTCCTGGACCCCAGCCTGCAGCCAGGGAGCACCCGGGGCCCCTCGTCCCCACCCGCTCATGGTGCTGGCCTGGTGGCTCTGCATTGAGGTGCTCGCCTGTTGACTCTCAGTTTGAAACCCAGATTTTGTGGTTGTTTCCCATTATTTTGGCCTCCTTGGTGGACTCAGGCCGCTCTCCTTCGTCCCTGTCTGCTGTCTTTGGCTTCAGGCTCTAAGAAGGAGACCAGTGGGATAGGACCAGACTCTAGAAGCCTGGTGTTGAGCTGACCTCACAGATTCATGCACTTGCTGCTCTCCTCAGACCCGTGTCCACTTGGGCTCATGTTGCTGTGGGTCGTCAGTAGAACTGACAAGGCTCCCTTCTGTCCTGATTTTGTGTCCTGAGAGCTGAGTTTCAAGAGAGTCTTCTTGCTGCTGTCCTGCCTGCCAGCAGCACAGGTTCTGGGGTCTACTTTGGAGGTGGCTGACTGTCGGGGGCCCGAGTCTTGGGGTGCACAAGCATTATGTTCCACTGGCGGTCGCCCGCTCTCACGGGATTGTCTGAATCTGAGTCCTCTTCTCTGCACTGTCTTCAGCCTTAATCCTTGTTCCTAATCATCAGAGAAATGCAAGTCAATCATGCAAGAAGTAACCTCACACCTGCCTGACTGGCTGCTATCACAAACGTGAGAAACAGTGAGTGTTGCGGAGAATGTGCAGGAATAGAACTCTTGAGCACTGTTAGTGGGAAGGTACATTTGTGCAACCACTGTGGAAAATGGCAGGGAGGCTCCTCAAGAAATTAAAAATAGAACTACCATATGATCAGCACTTCCACTCCTGGGCATATATCTGAAGAGAATGAAAACATTGACTAAAAAAGATACTATGTTTATTGCAGCATTATTTACAATAGCCAAGACATGGACATGACCTAAGTGTTCACTGATGGATGGCTGGATAAAGAAATTATTTTATCTACCTATCAATCTAGTCCTTTCTGTCTACACACCCCCTACTCCTATATGGACACATTGGAATATCATCCTGCCATAACAAAGAGTGAAATCTGGCCATTTGGAGCAGCGTAGATGGATGCTGAAGATCTTATGCTAAGTGAGATAAATCAGACAGGAAGAATTGCTGCATGATTTCATCTATTTGTGGAATCTAAAACAAACAAACCAAAAAAACTCAAACCAAGTTTATAGACACAGAGAACGACTGGTAGTTTCCAGAGGTGGGGTGACATGGTGGGAGGGGCCAAAATGACCAATTCCAGTTGTGAAGCAACTCATGGGCAAGTGATGTGCAGTGTGGTGGGCTCACAGCCAACAGTCCTGGATTGCACGTGCAGTGTGGTGGGGTCACAGCCAACAGTCCTGGATTGCACGTGCAGTGTGGTGGGGTCACAGCTAACAGTCCTGGACTGCACGTGCAGTGTGGTGGGGTCACAGCTAACAGTCCTGGATTGCACGTTTGAAGATCGCCAAGAGAGCAGATGGCAAAAGCTCTTTTACCAAAAGAGAATTTTCCTGATAACAACATATTATGACAGATGTTAACGATACTTATTCTGGTGATCAGTTTGCAATATATACACTTATCAATCATTACGTTATTACAATTATTATATTTTATAATATTATAATATTGACATACAATATAATATTGACATATAATTATCTCTTGTCATTTATCTCTCAATAACAACAAAAACAAAAATGGAAAATGATGAAACTGTAGCAGATTTTCAGGCTAGACAGAATATCCCTTTGGATGACGTTTGGGAGTTAAAACAGCGCTCTCATCTCATTTTGTCCATGGAGCTGAGACTGACGCTGGAGACCTAATTTGAAAAGAGAAGCAAGAATGGGAACTAGCCCCTCAGCTGGACTGTAAGTCTGGCAGAACATTTTGCAAAGAGCTTTAGAACAGAAATGAGACAGAGGCCAGAGCAAAGTGGTGGCCGGCAGCACACAGTCAGCTGGTCCCAGCCCAACACCTACTAACAGGAATGCTTGCAGACCCCAGAAAGGTCACCCCGTCTCACACACACCAGCACAGAGGACAACATGAAGCCAGAGGAGTGGCCCCTAGCGAGGGTGCCGCGGAGGAGAAGACGCGCCCCGCATCCTGCGTGGGTGAGCACACAGTCACCGGTCCACTGCTCGCGGTGCTCCGTCTACATCAAGTCGCCTCTCGTCAGCCTCTTCCTGGGAGGAAACAGACCACACAGCGGGCAAGAGTGTCAAATAACCCACTATTTCGCCAGTCACCCAGTCCTTAAATACAACCCTTGGGCCCTGGGCTGAACAGTAGTCCCATCTGCCCTGTGACCCCAACCCTGCAAACGGAAGAGAGAGACTTCCTCTGCAAGCGGAGCTGTGATGGTAAATGCAGCCCAGGGAGACTATTTGTTGAGATCCCAGAGGAGTTTTCTATTTTAATCAGGCCATGCGCTCCCTCCAGTGAATCTGAAGCAGACGAGGATCACAAGTCATGTCAGCTTCGCGATGGGACTTCCCTGGTGGCCCAGGGGCTAAGACTGTGCTCTCAATGCAGGGGGTTTGGGTTTGATCCGTGGCCGGGGAACTAGATCCCACACGCTGCAACTAAAGATCCCACGTGCCCCAGCTAAGGCCTGGTGAAGCCAAATAAATAAATGTGATATTTTAAAGACGAGTCAGCTTGGGGGAAATTTGCTCTAGGATTCAATAGAACACTTTGAAGTTTGGTAAAAAGTGATACAACATTATTTTCCATAGTAGCTAGTACAGTCTATGTACAGCATCTCAGTAACAATGCTCCTGAATGTTTGTCATCCTGACATGTGATTTAAAAGGAAAGTGTTGGGCTGGGCGCCTACCGGTCGGCTGAGAATGCGTCCCAACCGTGCACTTTGAGAGAGGCACGTTCCCGTCGGATGGCAGCTACAGGACAACCTCGCCGGGGTGGTTTCCGGCAGGCCTGGTGTCCTCCTGGCCTGTGGGCTGTGGACACGAGGTCAGGTCCAGGACTCTCAGACACTCAGGTCACACCCTGGGCCTGCCTGGTCTGGGGGCCTGGTACCTCGCTAGAGCCCGCCCAGCCCTGCTTGGGGAGAGGACCAGCCCAGCGCTGGGTCCTCCACACACTGTCCCCGAGACACCGGGACTCAGGTTTACCCAGAAAAGGTTGCTAGGTAAATGCTGACAACTGATCGCCTGAAAAACCCACGACTGTGCCGACAGCGTGAAATGCAGGCAAGCGGAAGCCAGCCCCGCCGTGTGTCAGCCCGCGTGGGCCAGGGCACTTCCCAGCTTGCTCTGAGGCTCTTGGAGGCCACGGGGCCCTGCCAGGCGCTCCGCCTCCTGCCCTGGGGCCGGTGGGGCGCCTCTGAGCTCACGCTGTATCCAGTGAGTTAGAGCAGGGTCCTCGGGCAGCCCGCCCTGCAGGCTTGCTCCTTGGTCTCCCCCTGTCTCTCTCTCTCTGTCTCTGTGTCCGTCTGTCTCTCTCTCCCATCTCTCCTGCTCCAGACAGGCTCCATCACAGATCCAGGGCGGGGCTCCAGGGGATTCAGGGTCACTTTTTAAAGACCTTACAACCAAAGCAAAAGCTCTTGGCGACCACTCCCACTAAAGCCAGTCCTGCGCCAGGCTTTGCTTGGCCCAGCCAATGTCTGGGCAGTGTGGGGGTCACGTGATAACAGCTCCTCTGGGCCCCGAGCTTGGAAAGAACGTCTCCGAGAAGCGGGAGCTGGGTGGGGGCACGCAGGGCAGGGCGGCACCGGCAGGGTCCCCTCCCCTGGGGGGTGGCACATTGGACGTGGCATTATGTTGGCATTCACCTGCTGTCATGTTGGAAGGAGCCAGAGAGTAAGATAAAGCCCTGTTTCTTTCTGGAGTGGGTGGGCAGACAAGCGGAGTGGCTGGGTGCTGGTGGTGAGGTGCTGGGTTGAAGGTGGTCTGACTCGGCAACACAAAAGTCTGGAATCCAGATGCACAGACTCTCGATGGGGCCCCTGGGCGAGCCCCCTGGATAGCCGGGAGTCCCCCAAGCAGATAGCACTTTTGGAGAAAGATGTATTTAAAGGGTCACAGTGTGTCCCATAAAGCACAAGCCTTAACTCTGAAAGCAAGCCTTGCTGATGTGACTTGGTCATAAGCACGCAGTGTGACGTGTTTGTACGGAGAGGTGTGAGTGGCTGTGTTGACTTTGTCCGTTGAAGGGGTTGGCCTGTTGTTTGTGAGCAGAGCCCAGGGTTGGGGTCCCTCTGGCCTAAGGCAGACGTGGGCTGCCCTGAGCCACGATTGGCAGTCCACAGACTCAGGGTGGCCAGTCCCCAGCCAGAGCAGTCAGGGCTCAGGTCCCTGGGCGTCTACAGGCTGGGGAGCAAATTCACTGCCCAGGACCCCCTAAGGTGGGCACAGAACCACCTTGGAGTAGAGAGACGTGGGCCCCGAATTCCCATTCGTACTGGCCCTCTGGGCAGTGCTGGGAGGCATTCAAATTAGTGTGCATTTTGTGCTTATCTCGTGAGTCTAAGTAAAGACCTGTTCATTGAAAGACAGATAACTTGCTGTTAGGGCCACCCTTGGGGCCGTAAATGGCGGGCAACCGTCCACGGGGTTGCAAGAGTGGGATAGGACTTAGTGACTAAACAACAACATTCTATTAATTTGGGCTTCCCGGGTGGTTCAGTGGTAAAGAATCCACCTGCCAAGCAGGAAAAGCAGGTTTGATTCCTTGGGTGGGGAAGATCCCCTGGAGAAGGAAATGGAAACCCACTCCAGCATATTTGCCTGGGAAACCCCATGGACAGAGGAGCCTGGTGGGCTATGGTCCATGGGGTCAAAGAGTCAGATGGCCTGAGCGGCTGAGCAGCAGGCAGACGGCGCGCGCTCAGCCCGCCCCTGCCGTGTGACTCCGGGGCAGGGCGCCTGGGCCCTGGGTCCCAGCTTCCTCGCCTGCAGGACAAAGGGGCCGCGCCAGGCTTTCCCGAAGGCCCCTCCCACCTCCACACCAGGACTGAGCACGCAGGCTGAGTGGGTTAGGTTTCTTTTCCTCATTGCTAAAAAGCAAGCTTCCAAGAATATTTCTGACTAAACTGCAAAGTCAAAGATAAAATAATTACTGAGCAAGTCTGTTATTTTATGCCATTCCTTTCCTACGAGCTAATCTACTTTGTGAAGTAGTCTATGATCTCGTGAAATGGAAGAAAGAAACTGTCAACCCCAAACTCACATTTCATTCTAAGTTCTACAGATTAGCTCATTAGCCGCTCAAATCTCCATGGAGGACAAACCAGGACACCAGGCGCAGGGGAGCTGTGCAGGGCCGGCCGGAACGGGGATCTTTTCTTTAAAGGCCTGCGGTGCTGATCATTCTTAAAAAGTATCAGTCTTAAACTGAAATTAAAACTCATGCACACAGAGCGCTTAGAGGCTTTCTAACTAAGGCCTTTACTGCAAGGCGCATGTTGTAAATGCGTCTTGGGGGCTTAGTTTTGGCTGCTTTCTGCTTCCCCCCCCACCCACGCTGCGGTCCCTCACCAAGTCCAGCCCACTGGAGAGCATCACAGATGTCTTTTGGACCAAGTCTTCTGATCTCAGGTATGAGATTTTTATTTTTTAGTGATAATAATACAATATATTTAAAATATAAGATTAGTATGAAACTCTACCATATAGCTTTAAACAGGAAAACATTTTAAACAGTATTTTAAACAAGGCTACAGGCTATGTTTCTGAGAGTGTTCATGTGCTTGGCTAGAAAAACCCGCCACAGAGTTTATTCTCTAGAAACTTGTCAGACTAAGCTGGTAGGTCCAGGCTGGCCCGCGGCTGGGATTGTACTGCTCTTGAGCTAAGAATGGTGCTCCCATTTTTAAATAGCTGTAGAAGTTGCTGTTTTGTTGTGGTCAGTTGTGTCCGGCTCTTTGGACCCCCTGGACTGTAGCCCACTGGGCTCCTCCGTCCATAGAATTGTACAGGCAAGAATCCTGGAGTGGGTCCCCATTTCCTCCTCCACGGGCTGTTCCCGACTTAGGAACTGAACCGGTGTTTCTTGCATCTCCTGCATTGGTAGGCGATTCTTTACCGCTGCATCTACATCATATCCTCAGTTTTACCTCTTGGTTCTCAAAGCCTGAAACATTTCCTATCTGGCCCTTTAAGAGGAATTTGCCACCCCACGCCCTGCTTGAAAGGGGTAAATAACTCATCTGTGGTTTTAGCAATGCCTCCTGGAAGGAATGTGTAGAGCAAGCCTGGAAACTTTGGTAATAAAAAAAGAGTGAGAAAATTTTGTTCAGAAGATGCACGGTCGGCATGTGTATAGATACGTCTCGTATCTTGTTGATGGGATCCAAAGGGCTCCTGTCAGAGGCTGTTCCACCCACAGATAAGTGATATCAAATAAAAACACAGGCCGCGAGAGGCCTGTCAGAAGATCCTGCCTGGATAGTGGGCTTGGACGCTAATCAGCGGCTGCACCCCTGCCGTGTTTCTCTCTCCAAACACACGCTTGTTTGTGTTTCACGGGTATGTTGCTCTGTGTGTTGATAGGAAAATTTCCCCGTCGTTCCAAAGCTCTGTCCTCGGCAAGGTAAACAGTGGTGCTTGTCTGGCTGTGAAATAGATAAAGCGTATCCCACCGCTACTAAGATTTGGAAATGAAAGACGCCCGTCTCTTGAATGCGCCACACCGAGCCAAGAGAAATAGATGGATCGTCAGGCTTTACAAAGGGAGTTCACGGTAGTCTCTGATAGGATGGAATAATATCTTTGAAAGTTTCAAAACACAGATAAGATTAACTCATTTGTATTTCTTGGGAATTACTTTTGAAACAATGAGAAATTCCAGCCAGGTTCCGGCTGTTCTGGCAAGCAGTGCACACCGCCACCTGCTGTCCCAATCAAGGATATCAGCATTAACAGAGACGCAAATGCAAAGCTCTGTTTATTTATATAAATATTATTTACAAAGGAAAGTGTCTGTCTTTCCTTCTGCTTGCCAGTGGATTTCACAGAAATGTGATTTTATGTGTGATTTTTTTTCTATATGAGTTGATAGGTATTGGGATCACATATAGCTACAAACCATTTCACATTCTTTTTTTAAATTTTTTTTAATGCTGGAAATATTTTGAATTTTTTACAATTTTGATTTTTTACAACCAGTGTACAGCTGGTTAACAACATTTTGGTAGTTTCAGGTGAACAGCAAGGGGACTCAGCCACACACACACCTGTATCCATTCTTCCCCAAAACATCTCCGTATTCTTATTCAGCCACGCACACACATGTATCCATTCTCCCCCAAAACATCTCCATATTCTTATGGAACTTAGGCAGTTATAAATCTTTGTGGCGCTAATAATTCCTTTTGTAAATAGTTCTAGTTCCAGGTTGTTTTTTTGTTTTTCTTTTTGTCTTTTCTTTAAGAAAATGTACCCAGAGTGAAGAGGAACTAAGAAAATGAGGCTGAAACTTATGTTAGCTGTTGGCATCTCATTCATTAATTGTTTTTTGGGAAGAATGTTTAAAATTACTGGTTACGGTGAGAGTCTACAGTTACTGACTCATTGTCTTTTAAATCCATTCTTCATTGACAAAAACACTATAATTTCAGTGGAGTTATTTTGATTTAATCACTGTGTCCCTGAAGTTTGTATCTGTATATACCCTTCTGCTGCAAATAGTCACTCCTCAACAGGTGTGCTGGGACCTGCACGTTTGATTTTAGAAATTCATTTAACCAACCATTTTTGCTTCTACTTTTGTAACATGGCTGTATTTGACATTACTTTTGTATTAGCTTTGTAACAGGATCTTTGCAAACACTAAAACGCTGAAGCTGCGTGAAAGAAAGACATATAAGAACAATTTATGCAGTATAACAGACCAAATTTTTTTAAAGTGGGGGTGAAGGGGAGGAGGATTGATTTAGGGAAATCTCCATAAATGCATAAATTTTGTGTATTTTATAATTTTAGATCAGCTAAAATATCTAAATCTACACCAAATGATAATGCTATACTTACATTTTCCAACATCTGTAACTTGAAGACGGAAAGTCTTTTCCTAGGCAGGATTTTAGAACAGTCAGCTAAGGAACAGCAGTACCCTTCCCCACCACAAGACCTATTAATTACAGATTCAGACTTGAAAATAACTTTTGCAATACTGGGAGTTGAGGTAGATACCTAAAAGTATGTCTGTATGAATACAGCAATCAAATATTTCAGTTAAAAACAGATTTGTTTTGTATCCACGAGGCAACTTAAAATTCAAGTAAGTTCTAAGACTCTTGGAGAACAGCCCAGGTTCTTACTCCGTGGTCAGAGTCTCGGCGGAGCTCTTGGCATGCGTACTCCTTCAGACGCTAGTTCATGCTATGCTCACGGCAAGGACTGAGAGGCCCCCTGGCAACCCCCTGGTCCAGCCCTGTTTTGTTGGGAAACAGAGGGCCTGGGGGCCAGATTAGGTCGTCTACAGGGTCAAAACGTGTTTCTGAGTCAGGACTGTGATGTGAGTTCAATGAGCAGTGGGTGTTTGAACGGGACTTCCTACTCGAATGAGAGGTTAATGCAGCATAATCGAACTACTCTTTCGGACTCTGGTTCCCACGTTAATTGGGCCACTTTGTTTTCGTCGTATTTTAAAACAGCCTTTGGGTTCTTTATTTTTTAATCTATATTGTGTGTTGATGCATAAAATACACAACACAAGCGCCCACTGGGGCCCGTGTGATCTCGCAGTTGGGGCCTCACATCAGGAGGAGGAGGCCACAAGCAGGCTCCAGGAGCAGACCTGCTCGCAGAGGGGCGGGTGCACGCTTTCAGGGGGCGGGAAACTCCTGCAAACTCTACGCCCCAGGATGGCCCCTCCGGCTCCCTTCTCCACCCTCCACAGGCAGGACCCCAGGTGACGAGCCTCCCAGTCACTCATTCATTCAGTATCTGCTGTGTTTATTGACAGCCTACACCTCTGCTGAATCACATATGGAAGGAGAAAAGAGGAGAGATTTTTTAAAGTGCTGTTGAATTTTTTTCTAATTCTTGGTTTTCTTCTTGTGTGTATTTTTAGTCCTCCTCCAAGCAGAGCAGACTCTGAAATTTCTTTGCCTCTTCCTTCTTTTGAGCACTGTTCCCCAGGGCTCCCTCATGTTTTATTAATAAGGACTCCAGAGACATCTAGTTCAGATACATACTTAGAAAAGCAAATTTAGAAAAAGCTGGCATACTTTATTTTTATATTAAATTAATATGGATTAGCCCCTGTAGGACTGGCTATATTTTTACCTCAACCCTTTAAGGATAAAATAGCAAATCTTTCTTGTTTCTCAAAAAAGACTTTAATAATAAAGGTTAGTTTTAAATCCTACAAGTAGGAATCATAACATGGCAGGTTATCTAAAGACAAGCTTTTTTCCCTCGTTCCTGTAACTCACCTGCAGTTTTCGTCAGGTACTTCGGTGTTCACGAGTGAACATGAGTGTACGTTTAGTGTGAAAAGAATCGGCAGGCAAGGGCATGCAGCCCTGAGACGGTGCTAGCATCAGCAGCTATTGTGGTTCTGTCGTGTCCGACTCTGCGACCCCATGAACTGCAGCACGCCAGGCTTCCCTGGCCTTCACCATCTCCCAGAGCTTGCTCAAACCCATGTCCATTGAGTCAGTGATGCCATCCAACCACCTCATCCTCTGTCGTCCCCTTCTCCTCCTGCCCTCAATCTTTCCCAGTACCAGGGTCTTTTCCAGTGAGTCAACTCTTTGCATCAGGTGGCTAAAGTATTAGAGCTTCAGCTTCAGCCTCAGTCCTTCCAATAAATATTTAGGGTTGATTTCCTTTAGGATGGACTGGTTGGATCTCCTTGCCGTCCAAGGGACTCTCAAAAGTCTTCTCTTGCACCGCAATTTGAAAGCATCAGTTCTTCGGCACTCAGCCTTCTTCATGAACCATCTCTCACATCTGTACGTGATTACTGGAAAAACCACAGCTTTGACTATAAGGACCTTTGTTGGCAAAGTCATGTCTCTGCTTTTTAATGAGCTGTATAGGTATGTCATAGGTTTTCTTCCAAGTGTCTTTTAATTTGGTGGCTGCAATCACCATCAATATCAGTTGGAAAATCCAAAGTGAGTGAATATAAATGCTTTTTCCCCCTTGAACAATTAGGAAATCTATTCTTTTACAAAGTAAGAAATCAGAGGTGGGAGACTCAGTGTCGGCAGGTCAGCATCACCATGAACTCAGGTTGGTTCTGTCCTTCCCCGCTGGGGTCTCCAGCTGGTATGACAGAGAATAACACACCCCCACCCCCACCCGAGAACCTGTGCACAGCGTGTGCGACCGTTCATCACAGGAAAGAGCCTTTAAAAAAAGCCTTTTTAAAATGTTTGAATTTTGTAACCAAATGAGTTCATATGTCCTATGCCCCCTCCCGTAGTAAATGTGTGTGTGTGTCACAGCATGACCACCTGTGTGTGTTACTGTCTATAGACTGAGTGATCGTGGTGTGTGTGTCACAGCACGACCACCTGTGTGTGTTACTGTCTATAGACTGAGTGATCGTGGTGTGTGTGTCACAGCATGACCACCTGTGCACGTCACTGCCTGCACACCGAGCGAGTGTGTCGCTTGTAGCAGTCACGTCGCTTGTTTGAAGATCAGGAAATGATTATTTAAGCTTTGCACATCCTACCATTAGATATCAGGTGTATGTTTCGTGACCCAGTTGTGTTTTTGGAAATCTGCCATCCTGCAGGGTAGGATGCCTTTTTTCCATTCACACACGAGAGAAAACATGCTCTTTGTGCTTTCGTGCATAATCTGTGATTTTCAGGAGCCCGTTAGTGATGTTAAGAAGGAAATGTGGGGATTCCCAAATCTCCCCACCCACCCCCGCACCTCGTCCGCTCCTGTCTGAACCCGACTCCTGCCCCCTCTACCATAGTCACTTCAAGCTGGTGTTCCTGGCTTCCTCTCGAACTTCCCAGCCACTTCTCCACGAAGCGAGAAGTTGGTTTAGAAGCTGTTGTAAAACATACCTAGGATTCGTGATTTCATTATGGCCAAGTGGAGAGCTCAGCGAGGCTGAGTACATTCACATCACTGCACAGCCGTCACCACATCAGCTTCGAGAACTCGATGGCAAGGCTTGTGCGTGTGTCCCCAGGGCCCTGACCCTCCACCGTGGGATGTCCAGGCCTGTCCTGGCTTGGCCAGAAGCTGGGTTAGCCTCACTGCACCCGTGCGGCTCTGAGGACCCAAGGAAGTCATGCAGAGTCAGTATTTGGGAGGGCGGGCTATCAGGTGTCATCTGTGAAGCACACCGTGAAGAGGAAACCCGCTCCAGATGGCCCTCACAGACGTGGGTTTGTGAGCAAGACAGACTGTGAACGACAAGCCTAGGGCCCCCGATGGTCCCTCTCTAGACGCAGCAGTGATGGAAACCACCTCAGACCCGCAGGACAGCCGCGGTCAGGAGCTGATGACTCAGGCGCTGCCGGAACGTGTGGAGACAGGGCGTCGTCGCGGGCATGCACACCGTGCCGGCGTTCTGCAAAGCCGTGTGTTTCCACGTGAGGCTGAGTGTGCATCTGTCCTCTGACCCAGCAGAAGTTGTGCAACGTGCTGCTTGCACAACTGTGGGCCGTGGCCAAGCCCAGACCACAGAACGGGCGGCTGGACCAGCTGGGAGGAGGGCCTTCCGCCTGCCAAGTATCCAGAGACCCAGGCTTGTCCCAGCCGTGGGGCCGGAAATGGAGAAATTGAGACAGCGGGCGTGCAGGGCTGAAGCAAAGCAGGCAGGACACCAGGGAGCCCCAGGGCGTCATGGGCCCCTGGGGGTGAGGCCCAGTGTCCAGGGGAGGGGGACCCGGGGAGAGAGTGCAGAAGGGCTCCAGGAGGACAGAACCCGGGATCCACAGCCCCGACCGAGGGCGTTTGCACAGATCACACGCTGAGCCTGAAGGGTCTCGAGGACCCCCTGACTCAGCATGGTCAGGAAGAGTGGCGAGCGAGGGGCCAGCGTGGAATGACCTCGGGGGGGCAGCGGGAGCCTGCTGATGGAGGGCCTCCCCTTCCTCTGGAGGAGGTTGTAAAGGGGGCTTCCAGAGAAGTCTCCTCCCGCTCCCAGAAGTCCCGCCAGCCTGGAGGAGGGGCTCCCAGCTCTGATGACCCCAAGGACGTGCAGTGAGCGCAGCTGCACACGCGCGCTCAGGGCTGTCAGCACGACCGACCGGCTCTGCCCTGCTCACAGACCTGTTCTCTTCCTCGATGTGACGTTCCTGAGAGTCGGGCCCAAGGTTTACTCTGCTTTGTGGCTCCGGGATTCGGCACAGAACCCGGGGCGCGGCGGGTCTCAGTCCTGTGAGCGGAAGTGGGGATTCGGGGCCAACTGGGACTGCAGAATCAGGTGGACCCAGTGGGGCAGAGAAAAGCAAGGGCTCAGGCTGAGTCCAGATGCCGGGGCTCCCCGAAGACCCCCGTCCTCTTTCTCTTTAACAGGAGAGTTCCCAGCTTACCCAGACCTTCCGCTCCAACCCCTGGGTGAGGGCAGTCACTGCTCCTAAACCCACCTGAGGGACCACACGTGGGGGTGGACGGGCGATGCTCTCCTGCAAGGCCACATGCTTACTTTGGACAGACCTGGAAAGGCCGTCTCTTCCAAACTGCATTTTTAACTCAGGTTTCACGTTGACCTATTCTGGCCTATCCAACCACCAAGAAGGTTCATGTTAGAAACCTGAATAATGACTGGAAGTGGAAAAACGAATAACCCACATTCCAAGAGCTGCTACACCTAACAGGAATTTAATTCACATTGTTGATGACATACTTCCCTGGAATAGATAATTCTTTATTGTAATGCTTTGTACCTGACTGTCCACAAAGGAAAGAGGGGTCATCTGCTTCTAAAATCGAAGGAGAAGACTATTGCAAATGGAAATGCCAAAGAGATTTTATTTTTGTATTTAATTTCCACAGTTCTTGACCTTTGCTCACAGACAGTTCAGTTTTTGGCTTCCCTGTGGTATTTGACAGATTCCAACTGAACTACAGGCTTTAGCCACAACAAGTGTTAGTCCCTGGCATGGAGGCTTATGGAATGGCTTAGCCCGGCCTGTTATGTTTGGTTTATCTGCTTTATGACAAATGCAGACACACTTCCTAGACAGGCTCTGTTGAGTTTGGGGGTTGATGGTGTTGCTCGGGCACAAGCAGACCAAAGTCTCAGCCATCTGAGAACACAATCCTGTCCTTGGAGGGAGGTGACAGTTTCCAACCATAGTAATGCACGTCTGTGGGCTTGAAAACATTTCTAGATCAGACACCAGATGGGCTTTGGAACACACATTCGTAGTTTTATGCTCATGAAGTGGGGAAGCTCCTCCCACAGCTCACCCCGCCTCTCACACCTCTGCGAGCAGGCTCAGGGGGGCCGGCACTCCCTTACCCTAGCAGCCAGCTGCGGTTATGGCCAATGTCCTCAGTCAGCAGGATGCGGGGCCTGATTTTCCAGCCTGTTCTTCTCACGCTACGGCTGTCATGGAAGCATCACTGGGCTTGTCCCTGAGTAACTGGGGTGAGCAGAGTCCCTCCTCTGACCTGCACTGGGCAGGTGGATCTTCAGTGTGAAATGCACTGAGAGCGTTAGGTTGTCTGTTACTGCAGCACAGCGGAGCCCGTTCTGACTGATAATGTCAGAATGTGTAGTAAACGACACATTCAGAACCCTGAGAGTGCGTGTACGGACGACCACGCAGACAGGTGGGCAGTAACAGGAGTCATGGACACAGCTGAGCACTCACAGAGCCTCTTTCCTTTCCTTCCTGGACCAGAGGTGGGCTCCACTGGTCAGCTTCTCTTGTTTGCTAGAGTTCTTTTCAATGAAATGTAGGAAGAGGTGATGTCAGCCGTTTCTAGGCCTGGCCCACAGAGCACCTCCCAAACAATCGCCTCTCTGTTTTCTCTTTCCTGCTGTCCAGATGCAGAGACTCCAGGAGGCCGCTGAAGGCCGCGGGCAGTGGTGGCACCAGTAGGTGGGTCGGCCCCAGAGGCTGCGAGAGCAGACCCCTCACTGCCCCATGATCCAGAGTGGGCTGTGATTTGAGTGATGAAAAAACAGTGCAAAACACTTGCACTTAAGTCACTGAGATTTTGCCGTAATTAGCAATCGTTGGTTACGTCCTTAAAATAAAATATCTCAACTTCAAACCAACACCAAGAGGAAACACAAACATTCTCACTACAGTGAGAACAAGTCAAGGGTTCCCCAGTTACCGTCAGCATTTAGCTTCGTCCTGGGGGCCGAGCCAGTGCAGATAGGCCAGAGGAATAAATCACAGGTTTAACTTATAAGATAAATTGTGGGGGGCACTGGCCCTGACACCTCCAGAGAGTCAGTATTTGATAAAAGGGTTCCATGAAGAACCTGTGAAGAATGAGTGGATCATGTAATAAATGGAGTCAGAACTACAGGACAAGCATCTAAATAAGATCGAATCCCTGTTTTGACTGTTATCTCCATATAGACTCCAGATCTAACAAGCTTTAATGTAAAACAGCTGAAACAATGCAGACGCTACTGAGCATGGAAAAGACTTCAAAGTAACCTTGGAGTGGGAAACGTCTTTCTAGAGATGAGGCTCTTCCAGCCTCCGAGGAGGAACGCCAGCCGCCAGCAGCTCACCGACAGAAGCACCCTGGGCACCTGAGGGCGATGGGCCGGCTACTCCCCAGCTCACCCGGAAGAGCAGCCTGGCACCAGCCGGACCTTGTGCCACTTAAAGTGGGCTTCAGAGGGACCCACAGCTGCCAACCCTCACAACATGCGTCAGAGGGGACGACTCGGCACGGGTTAGGGGTACAAAACATCCTCTAGCCAACCCAGACGACACCCAGGGTGACCCTGCAATGGACGTCCTGTCATCAGCGTGGCGGCCCCTGGGAATGGGCCCCTGCCTGCCGCTGTGCGGGGGGCCGACACGTCTTCATGGAGCCCAAACCTGGTGAGCTCTGTCCTGCGTGCAGGCAGGCCTGGGGTTCCTCACGGAGAAGTGGAGGTCAGCATCTGTGTGTGTCTGTGTGTGTGTGTCTGTGTGTGTGCATCTCTGTGTGTCTCTGTGTATCTGTGTGCCTGTATGTAGCTCTGTGTGTGTGTACATGTGTCTATGTGTGTGTGATGTTTGTATGGATCTGTGTGTGTATGTGTGTGCATGTGTCTATGTGTAACTCCGTGTGTGTCTCTGTGTGTATCTCTGTGTGTGATGTGTGCCTGTGTCTGTGTGTATCTCTGCATATGTGTGTGTACATGTTCTGTGTGTATCTGCGCGTGTGCACAATGTTTGCATGTGTGTCTCTCTCTGTGTGTGTGATGTGTGCATGTGTCTGTGTGTGTCTGTGTGTGTCTCTGTGTGTGTGTGTGTGATGTGTGCATGTGTCTGTGTGTATCTCTGTGTGTATCTGTGTGTCTCTGTGTGTGTGTGATGTATGCTGTGTCTGTGTGTGTCTCTGTGTGTTTGTACGTATGTATGTGTCTCTGTGTGTGTTATGTATACATGTGTCTGTGTGTATCTCTCTGTGTGGTATGTGTGCATGTGTCTGTGTGTGTCTGTGTGATATGTGCACGTGTCTGTGTGTATCTGTGTGTGTGTGTGCATATGTCTCTATGTATCTGTGTGTGATGTGTGTGTCTGTGTGTATCTCTGTGTGTATGTCTGTGTGATGTGTGTGTGTCCGTGTGTATCTGTGTGTGTGTCTGTGTGTGTGTGTGATGTATGTGCGTGTGTCTGTGTGTATCTGTGTGTGTCTGTGTGTGTGTGTGATGTGAGTGCATGTGTCTGTGTGTATCTCTCTCTCTCTGTGTGCATGTGTCTGTGTGTATCTGTGTGTATGTGGTGTGTGCACGTGTGTCTGTGTGTATCTCTGTGTGTGTGTGATGTGTGCATGTGTCTGTATGTATCTCTGTGTGTGTGCGTGTGTCTGTGTGTATCTCTGTGTGTGTGTATCTGTGTGTGTCTGTGTGTGTGTGTGTGATGTGAATGCATGTGTCTGTGTGTATCTCTCTGTGTGTGTGTGCATGTGTCTGTGTGTATCTGTGTGTATGTGGTGTGTGCACATGTGTCTGTGTGTATCTCTGTGTGTGTGTGATGTGTGCATGTGTCTGTATGTATCTCTGTGTGTGTGCGTGTGTCTGTGTGTATCTCTGTGTGTGTGTATCTGTGTGTGTCTGTGTGTGTGTGTGTGATGTGAGTGCATGTGTCTGTGTGTATCTCTGTGTGTGTGTGTGCATGTGTCTGTGTGTATCTGTGTGTATGCGGTATGTGCACGTGTGTCTGCGTGTATCTCTGTGTGTGTGTGATGTGTGCATGTGTCTGTATGTATCTCTGTGTGTGTGCGTGTGTCTGTGTGTATCTCTGTGTGTGTGTATCTGTGTGTGTCTGTGTGTGTGTGTGTGATGTGAGTGCATGTGTCTGCGTGTATCTCTGTGTGTGTGTGCAAGTGTCTGTGTGTATCTGTGTGTGTGTCTATGTGTGTGTGTCTGTGTGTGTGTGTGATATGTGTGCATGTGTCTGTGTGTGTCTGTGTGTCTGTGTGTGTGTACATGTGTCTATGTGTGTGTGATGTTTGTATGGATCTGTGTGTGTATGTGTGTGCATGTGTCTATGTGTAACTCCGTGTGTGTCTCTGTGTGTATCTCTGTGTGTGATGTGTGCCTGTGTCTGTGTGTATCTCTGCATATGTGTGTGTACATGTTCTGTGTGTATCTGCGCGTGTGCACAATGTTTGCATGTGTGTCTCTCTCTGTGTGTGTGATGTGTGCATGTGTCTGTGTGTGTCTGTGTGTGTCTCTGTGTGTGTCTCTGTGTGTGTGTGTGTGTCTGTGTGTATCTCTGTGTGTGTGTATCTGTGTGTGTCTGTGTGTGTGTGTGATGTGAGTGCATGTGTCTGTGTGTATCTCTGTGTGTGTGTGTGTGTGTGTGATGTGAGTGCATGTGTCTGTGTGTATCTCTCTCTCTCTGTGTGCATGTTCTGTGTGTATCTGCGCGTGTGCACAATGTTTGCATGTGTGTCTCTCTCTGTGTGTGTGATGTGTGCATGTGTCTGTGTGTGTCTGTGTGTGTCTCTGCATGTGCTCTGTGTGTGTGTGTGTGATATGTGTGCATGTGCCTGTGTGTGTCTGTGTGTGTCTGTGTGTGTGTGTGTGTGATGTGAATGCATGTGTCTGTGTGTATCTCTCTGTGTGTGCATGTGTCTGTGTGTATCTGTGTGTATGTGGTATGTGCACGTGTGTCTGCGTGTATCTCTGTGTGTGTGTGCAAGTGTCTGTGTGTATCTGTGTGTGTGTCTATGTGTGTGTGTCTGTGTGTGTGTGTGATATGTGTGCATGTGTCTGTGTGTATCTGTGTGTGTGTCTGTGTGTATGTGTGATGTGAGTGCATGTGTCTGTGTGTATCTCTGTGTGTGTGTGCATGTGTCTGTGTGTATCTGTGTGTATGTGGTATGTGCACGTGTGTCTGCGTGTATCTCTGTGTGCAAGTGTCTGTGTGTATCTCTGTGTGTGTGCATGTGTCTGTGTGTATCTGTGTGTGTGTGTGTGTGGTAAGTGTGCATGTGTCTGTGTGTCCATCCCCTCGGGGCTCCTTCGGGCTGTCTCGCTGGGATTGGGGGTTGTGAGTGCCGTGACACCCACCCTTTGGGACACTGTGTCCGTGACATGGACACTCCAGGCTGGCGCTGCTCCATCCGGGGGGCGCAGAGAGCCTCAGGTGCAGCGGGAACCCTGGGCAGACTGAGCAGACGCGTACAGCGAGCGTGCATGGTGTCCCTGCCGGAGGAGGCCCTGACACCTCCAGAGGTCCAGGCCTGTTCGCTCCCCCAGCAGAAGGTGGCTCGTGCTGGCCTGTTCAGGGCCCTCCGGACTTCGAGTCTGACAAGGTTCGGATCCCTAGAGAACAAGCCAAGCATGCCAAGCGGGCTATCTCAGTGACCATTCCCGCGGCCTTGGTAACGCGCAGTGTGGCTGAGACCTGCTGGAAGGCTTCCGTGACGAGGCTGTGGTTCGGGGCCCCGCTCCGGCACGTCCCGGGGACGAGGTTAGAGTGGGAGGTGGGCGACAGCGGCCGGGGGGTGGGCAGGGGCTCCAGCCTCTGACCTGATGTCTGTGTTCACTTTTGTCCTGTTGTGAAAAACTAAAGTCAGGTTTCCAGGATCCTTTATATGAGATAAAATTAGGTCCAGATGGTTTCACTGGTCATTTCTTCCAAACATTTAAGGATGAAATGGTAATAATATTACACAAACTTTTCCAGAACATAGGAAAAAGAGAATACTTTCTCTCTTTATGAGGCCAGTCTACCCTAAATATCAAAACCTGAAAAAGACATTACAAAAAGGGAAAATTACAAGATGCTGAATTTCCTAACAAAATTATTAGCAAACAGAATCCAATGATGTATAAAAAGGATACTACATCGTGCTGAGTGTGGTTTATTCCAGGAATTTAGGGTGGTTTAACATTTGGAACTCAATCAATCTAATTCATCAGATTATCAGAGATAAAAGGGGAGATTATATGACCATGCTGATAGAGGCAGCAGAAAAACTGGACAAAATTCAACACTCCTTCATGATAAAAAAAAAACAAACAAAAAAACTCCCAGTAAATTAGAAATCGAGAGAAACCTCCCTTATTGTATAAAAATATTCACATACACACAAAAAAACCATGCTCAGCAGTGGAGCTGACAACTGGAAGGAAGTTGAAGCCTTAACCGAGCAGACTTTGGACATGCCAAGCCCCTACAAAGTCTCGTTTGCCTGACACATGCGTGTGTGTGCATGTGCAAACACGTGTTTCCGCTTCATAGACTCTGTTACGCTGTCTCTCCACAAAGACCCACACGTGGGTGTTTTCTCACTTCAGTGTTGATTGAAACACTATCTGAAATGTTGCAACTAAGGAGACAAAACCAAACAGGCCAGAATGAAGCCGACACCCACCAGGACCCCTCCAGCTGAAGCTGCTGCGACCCCGAGGGGTGTGCACAAGGCCTTTGTACGAGTCTGGCCTGGAGTCTGGCCTTTGACCCCTCAGTCCCGCTCAGTTCCTGGCTGTCGAAGGCGGGGACACAGCTCCGTCCAGGCCAGTGGTCCTCAGCCTCCAGGGATGTTCAGATGAACCTCCTCTAGAGAAATAAACTATCCCAGAATCCCTCAGAGTTTAAATTATCTTTGCTTTAATATGTACGTAGGTACAGGCCTAAAGCTATATCTAAACTGCTCTTACTTACACATGTTGTAGGCGCACCACGGGCCTCTGCAGTCTGAGTGGCGTTTAGATTTGTGTGATTCATCTCTTCGTCAGTGCTCTAGGGACTCTGTAACAAGTCACGCTTTTCAAGGTGAATACGACGGTGACGATTAAGGTTTAAATCTTTTTCCATTTTTCACCTGGTATCATCATTCATACTCTTCTGCAAAATGATTCTTTTCTCCCACGATTTCTGTCTGCTCAAACCACTATGAAGTTTCCTTGAATTCCTGCTGTGTCATTTGCCTCAGTGTGTCGTTCAGGTCGGGGACGGGGTGGGGCAAAACCGGCCCACACCTGATTTTGCAGGTAGCACGGCATCAAGACCCAGCCAGGCCGCTCACTGAGGTGTTGTCTCTGGCTGCTCCACGCACTCTCCATGCTGAGCAACTGCGGCGGAACCAGAGGGCCTGGGGAGCCTGAGGGGTTTACTCTCTGGCCCTTTACAGAAAAAGTGTGTCCACCCCTGACTTTTATGATAAACCGGTTATTATATTACCACACTGGAATTAAGGCAACCATTCTCGTGAAGCCCAGTGCATAAGTGGGTATTGTATCGAGGCAGCTCCCAGCTACAGGCACCCAGATCTGCTGTGGTGGTTCAGTCCTTCAGCTGTGTCTGACTCTTTTTGACCCCGTGGACTGTAGCACACCAGGCTTTCCTGTCCCTCACCATCTCCTGGAGCTTGCTCAAAGTCATTTCCATTGAGTCAGTGATGCCATCCAACCATCTCATCCTTTGTTGCCAGCCTCCCCTCCTGCTCTATCTTTCCCAGCATCATGGTCTTTTCCAATGAGTCAGCTTTTTGCATCAGGTGGCCAAAGCATTGGAGCTGCAGCTTCAGCGTCAGTCCTTCCAATGAATATTTCAGGTTGATTTCCAATTTAGACCATTTCAGATCGCCATCTCTAGACTGCTTCACGCTGCCAGATGCTAGGTCTGCAGGACTGGTGCTCAGGTAGAAGGGGGAGTTTACTGGCTACAGCAGACTCGTTGACAATTTATCCACTCTGAACACTCATGTTACATTACAGTGTTCTCTCGGTGTAGGAGGAAAATGGACATTATTCAGAAATGTTACTGAAAAGCCTACTCAGAACCCCGAAAAGAATCCGATAAAGTTCTTGACTCAAGACTGTGTGGAGGCGGAGTTTAGGGCTCTGCTTTATTCGAGACTTGGGATTCGAATTCAAGGGGCCCCCAATTCCCCACTCTCAACCGTTTTGCGGGAATTTTAAGTTAAATTCCTGGCCAGTGCAGGTGGAGGGCCGGTCTGTGCTCCATGTAAAAGCACTTTCATGGAGAAAAGGGTCAAGAAAACGGGACTGGGGAGAGACAAGGGCTTCTCCTTTTGTAGTCTGAAGAGGCACCCGGATCGCCGCAGCCTCCGAAGGCAGGGAGGGTGTGTGTCCTGCTGCCAGCCAGCCAGTCCTTACAGAGGGCTTGCCGTGTGCCGAGCGTGGTGCTGCGTGCGTGGAGACAGATGTGCGTCTTCCCAGTGACTCCCCGCCTGGCAGGGCTTGCGGTTCACGAGAGCGTGGAAGGGACGCCCGAGCACCATGGGACGCTGCGGCACGGGCATCGGACTTCAGCTGAGGCCTTGAGTAAGTGTGGGTTAGAAAGGCCGGGAGAATTGCAAGACTCTCGCAGCACGGACCCTGAGCCCAGGTATGTTCGTGGAAAATTTGAGGAATGAAGAAATGAAGACATATGCAGACGTGCAGATTGTGTATCCCCGAGGCGTGGCGGACCCTGCCTCTCAGGCTCCCCTTGCTCGGCCTGGGGTCCCGGTCAGGACGGCCAGGCCCGACCCTGAGACGGCTCACGGCTCGGGGTGGACCGGCAGTCAAGCTCACCCCCTTTCCAGGAGGAAGTTGTACTTTGCCACCCACCTAGCTTCCACATCATCTCAGAAGTAATAAAGCAGACAGGCCAGTTTGTATTTGCCAAAGTCTCTTATGCTCTGAGCTTGTAATATATTGGCCTGTTTCTCCTCCCCCTGAAGAAGGAAACTTTGTTCTCATATTTCTTTCTGAGCAAGACAAATGCGCAGACACATATTTCACGGGAGCTGAGTGCCGGGTTTCAAGTCCAAGAATGCTCCTTGTTTTCTCCTCCCCCCTCACCCGGGCCGATCACACACAGATGCCCGCAGAGGGCGTGGAAAGGGATCTTGCTCTTCAGAAGACGAATGAGGGGCACGTGTTCCTGGCGACCCCCTGGAGGCTGGGGTGCGGCCTCGCTCACCACCAACCACGCGCTTGTCTCCGGAGAGATATTTGCAACCAGGCTCCCTTACAAACACCTCTTCAAATGAAGCCAGTAAAGCTGCCCTGAGCCGCCTGCTCTACATTGGGCCCATGTCCCTGGCAGAGAGCGTGTCTTCAGGCCCTGGCCTGGCTCTTGCAACTGGCCCGGGCCCCTCAGGCAGGTACTTCTATGCATCTGGGCCTTGGACTCTCATCCCAAAATGAGGTGTTTGCACAGATGATTTCCGAAGTTCCTTCTGGTTGTAAAGTTCCGTGAGTGAGTCTGTTGCATGTGTTGAAAATCCCTGGACGGACGGACACAGAGGTTGAAGTTTGTTCAGTTAACGTGTTACGGGGGCGTCCACCCTGATCACAGAGCCCCGCGTGGCTCGCTGCTGTCATTTCTGCCCATCAGCTGTTGGCGAGGATCGTGCTCTGATTTGGCTTTATTGCGAGGAAAATGGGGGTGCGGGATGGCTGTGAATTGGAGGGGATGACAGATGACATCCCACAATCGTCACCCCCCCCAGCTTTCATCTGAAAGACAACGGTTTCAGGACACCTGGTTTCCCCATAGCAGGATCGTGTTCTTCTCATCAAGAACAAGAACAGGAATGATTGTATGGAAGTGTGCACTTGGGAAAATTCAACACTTCGCCCGCGGGAACGGACACACAAAGCCAGCTTTGAACCTGCACACCCGGGCCAGCGAGTACCACACAGGCAAGAACGCGCTCAGGGTGACGACAGAGCGGAGCCATGAGTCCCCCCGGCCCCGGACTCGCCAAGGCCTTTGCTCCGACGGGCAGGGTGCTGGAGTGTGTCCCCCTCCTTGGCTGGCTCCCAGCCTTGTGTCCAAAGTGCTGCTCTTTCCCCTCCCATCTCCACTTCTCTCTCCCTATCCTTTCTTCTCGACAGCCTCCCCTCTGTTCCAGGGCAGAAAACAAGGGCAGACCAGAGAGAAGGCTCGATAGTCAAGATGAAGTCCTGTTGCCATATGTGACGGTCCCCAGCGGAGGCGGCCCCGGGAACTGTGGGCACCAGGCAGCGCTCAGTCCTGCTGCGCTTTCCCCCTCCCCCAGGGTGTGCCGGGCGGGCCGTCTTCTCCCTGGTTGAGTGATGCGTGCAGTGCTGACCACTGGCTTCTTGTCTGGAGTCGGAATTCCCTGTTTATGCCAGGAGCATCTGCACTTTGCTGTACACACACGTGGTCACATCCACATCCCTAACACACCCCACACCGCTCAACACATCACCGCATAAACCCCGCCACCCAGCACACGCCACACACATGGTGTACATGTCAGTGTGCACACATGGTCTGCACACTGGTGCACACACGCTCAGCTGGCCCGGAAATCAGGCAGGTCCACAGAGATCCAGCCAGGACCTGGGCAGAGCGAGTGGATGTGGGTCTAGGAGTGGAGGCTGCTTGCAAACTGCCTCTTCCACGTTCACAGGCTTGGTGGCCGTCACAGTGATAGAAAGAGGGCAGATTTTCTGGAGGGCTTTTATTTGGCTCCTTGCTTGGTTTCAGTAACTCCCGATTTTAAAGCCAAGCGCGGCCCGCCCCAGGCCACGCACGCTCTCCATGAGGCTGGGGTGCAGATGGACACGGTTGTTTCAGGGTTTGCAGCCATTCCGGAGGGAGACTTCCTCTCCACCTGGCCGAGGAGGCCTTTCTTTTCAGCAGCAACTTCACTCCTGGCCACACTGGTAAGGACCCCAAGCGGGGGAACGACGTTCTGAACAAACGGCCCGTGAACAGTCCCCGGGGTCCCCGAGGCCCCACCCCGCCTCCCACTGGCCCCGACCCTGGCCTGTGTTTCAAGAATTGCCATGGTGATGATGGTTTACAAGCATGAGTCACTCCTCTGTTTTTAGGGAGCCCTCGCCCGGCCCATCTCTTTTAGCACATTTCCACTGGGTGTGGTTTGGCTGCCAAGTGCAATGTGGCAGCAGGGTAGTTGAAAACATTTCACCAAAAGCCCAGTTCCACAGCCTGGCTTACCTGTGGACCACATGGATGGCCGTAATTACAAGCAGCTGCCCACCCACCGCGGAACAGTAAGAGCGGTCATTTAGAAGATGTTAAAAATAGCAAGTCCTGGAGCAGTCAGTTCATTTGTTGGTTCAAAAATGTTTGCCACTGAGAAGGGTGTTCTAAACGAAAAGCTGCTTAACTTTCCAGAGAAGGTTCACTCCGGCCTGGCCCGATGGTTAACCTCGGCAATTCATGATAATAAGCACAATAGGAGAATGGTAGGCCCGTGTGTGGGGTGTTTATGCTTGCGAACCGCTGCCCTAAGCTAGCATCCCGGGGTGCTCCTCCCTGGGGAGACTCGCGCTCTCCCTTGCCTAGAGGAAACCCT
>NW_011494893.1:1350254-1361773 GCF_000754665.1 Bison bison bison
GAAACCCTCCCTGAAGAGGCGGAGACTTTGTCCCCGGGATGGAGGCTCTGTTCTCTGCGCACAAGCCATGCTGGGAGACTAAAGTCCTTCTATAAAGAGTGCACCTCGACGAGCCTCATGAGGGGCTCTGAGACCAGAAAGAGAGTGAGGAAAGAAGAAAAGGGAGAGGGCTGCAGGGAGGGAAGGAAGGAAGGGAAACAGAGGGAGGGAGGGGGCGGAAAGGGGTGGTTTAAGGACCGCTGAGCAGGGCTCTTGCGGTGGGACTTCTCAAGGCTGGAACTGTTTCTCTGAGGAGGCCAGTATGGCCTGTTTCCAGACCTGACCTCACACCCGCTGTTGGCAGAGCTGACTGTGTCTAGTCTGTATTGGAGTCATCCGTGAGGGTTTTCAACAACATCCTCATGAGGCAGACCTCTTTTTCAAGTGCATCTAATCCTAGGGATTCTTAACATCTTTGAGGCAGCTGGTTCCTTATGTATTTTCTTTCACAGCAGTAGGTACATGAGAGATTCATGTAAGATTGCCTATTCTTTCTTGCAGGGTTTATTGGGCATCTACTGTGTGCTAGCAGATTTGGGAAAGATATACCTTAATAAAAGTATGGCCTGTATGTAGGTCCTGCAGAGTGGGCAAAGTTATAAAAAAATATAAGGGCATCCCTAGATCATGGTGGAATTTTGTAGACACTTTGAGAACCAACCAGCCATGTAATAAACTAGAAGTCTTTGTCAACCTGAAACAGGTTGGTATCATTAAGACATGCAAGGTTTCCTATAAAACGTTTTAAGTGACCAATGCTGAAAGCATCATTGCCTGTTGTAATAGGTTGGTGGTGATGATAACTACTGGAAAAACTTTTTCAGAGTTGGACCATAAAGAAAGCTGAGCGCCAAAGAATTGATGCTTTTGAACTGTGGTGTTGGAGAAGACTCTTCAGAGTCCCTTGGACTGCAAGGAGATCCAACCAGTCCATTCTGAAGGAGACCAGTCCTGAATATTCATTGAAAGGACTAATGCTGAAGCTGAAGCTCCAATCCTCTGGCCACCTGATGCAAAGAACTGACTGATTGGGAAAGACCCTGATGCTGGGAAAGATTGAAGGCGGGAGGAGAAGGGGACGACAGAGGATGAGATGGTTGGATGACATCACTGATTTAACGGACCAGTTTGAACAAACTCCAGGAGTTGGTGATGAACAGGGAGGCCTGGCGTGCTGCGGTCCATGGGGTCGCGAAGAGTTGGACACAACTGAGCGACTGAACTGAATTGATGATGACTAAAAAGAAATGGTAAATATAAACACAGAATTTCACTGCCCAGCCACCCTTTGTGGTAGGTCAGGGGTGCGCTCATGTGATGAGTGACTTGACACAGTTATTTATAGTGAGAACCACTCAGGACAGAACCTGTGGGATGTGAACGATGAGCTGGAGAATCAGAAACACGGTCTGCGTGTGCAGGAGACTGACAGCTTTCCTGGCTACACTTTCTCAATGCCAAACACTGTCTGTTGACGTATGATGTGTGGCTAAGTGAAACCGCATGGGTACAAGGTGTCCAGGACCACGTAATTTCTTTGCTGACATGCATCACAGCACTCACATTAATTTGACCATGTTCCTTGAGATAATCATGCTCCATCTCAATCTGACTTTCTGCCCCAGGACACGCGCTGGGGATGGAAGTTAGGAGTCGGGGCCGGAAGGTGTCATGAGGCTCACACACACGTCCCCCGGCTCCCTGTGACGAAACAGAAAGCTGCTTCAGGAACTGAGGCTCAATTATTGAGTTGTGGGGCAAAGGGTCAGACGTGAACTCGCTTGCGCCTGAGAGGTGAGTTCAGTGTGTCCATGGAGAGAGCGAAGTGTCTTTTTCCCACCCCTTCTCCCAGGTGAGTTGATGTGAACAAAAATAAAATTGTGCTTAAATGTTTACAACTTCATGTTTATTCTGCAGTCTTTTCTTGCTCAACCTCATTAAAAACAAAAGAAGAAGATGGTTAACTTGAGCAAAAGTTAGTCACGTCCTTAAAATCCAATGTGCAAGGCAGCAGAGACGAGACTAGACTGGTGGGGAATCCCTGTGACTTTACCTGGATACATGTATCAGTTCTAATGGTTTTTTGGTGGCGTCTTTAGGTTTTCCTGTGTATGGTATCGTGTCATCTACAAAGAGTGACAGTTTGCGTCTTCCTTTCCAACAGGAATGCCTTCTCTTCTTTTTATTGCCTAATTGTTGTGGCTGCGTCTTCCAGCACTGTGTTGAGTAAAAGTGGCTAGAGGGGACCTTGTTGTCTTGTTCCTGATCTCAGAGGAAGAGCTTTCAGCTTTGCATCATTGAGGACGCGGCTGTGGGTGGTCCTATATGGCCTCTGGCACGTTCCTTTTATATCCACTTTGTTGAGGGTTTTTATATATAGGGATGTTGAATTTTGTCATGCCAGCAGAGCAAGCAGCCAGTTGGCCACAGTCAAGCTCTGAGGGGTCTGGGGTGGGCTGGGTCCTCAGCAGCGTGCACCCACTGGAGCTAACAGATCAGAGGAGGAACCTCAAATCAGCACCCTTGTCCCTGGCACTAACAAGGCAGCCTTAAACAGCAGCAATGGCTCCAGCAGCGACTCAGTCCCTGGGGAGCATCCCAGCTGGTTCCTGCCTCTCTGGCGAGACTAGTAAGTGGGTTCCCTTCATACGGTCCACATGCTCTTTGACCTGGAGTTTTTGTGGTGGTTTTTGGGTTGAGTGAGTCCGCACGTGGACCTTTTGGGAGAGGATTTCCTGTTCCCTGCCGTCTTACAGTTCTCCTTCTGTTTTCCAAAGCCAGGCGTTTGCGGGTTTGTCTCTCGTGTGCAGGATCCAGGAGCTGGGGTGCCTGATACGGAGTTTCAATCCCTCGCTTCTCAGGGAAAAGGTTCACCCCTCTGTGACCCCTCCCAGCGGTGGATCGCCAAGGCACAGGGGTGGGCTTTTCTTCCGTGAGACCCTCTCTCTAGCTCTCCCACCCACCCCAGAGCTTCCTTTACCCTTCGTGTGGAGACTCTTTACGTAGTTTTTAGGTCCCTGTCCAAGGGAATTCCTTTATACGTGGTTGCAGACTGTGTTAGGGGAGGAGGTGAGCGCAGGCGCTTCCTTCTCCGCATCTTGGAGTGGTCTCTCATCTTCTTCTTTAGCTGAGCTGGAGTCTGGCAGGCAGGTTCCACCAGGGAAGTGCTAACGGCAGCCAGAGGGCGGGAGGGGAGGTCCAGACAAGCGCCAGGCAAGCAGAAAGAGCCCCTGTCTCCACGCATCTGCTCTCCTGGCCAAGCGCCCTCCGTGCACTCTGGGTAATGTACATACGTTCTGGCCATGCTCTGTTAAACTCAAATTATAGTATCTTGTTCCCCTCTGCAAACACAGAGCCAGTATGAATGGTTTTCCCAACGGCTTCAGTCAGTGGAAAGACTGAACAACAGACCCTAGCTTGTGGCCCGTGAACCCTCGACCCAAGAAAATCGAATGGATAAAGCCCAGATTTTGTCTACATGATAAACATACATGTGTATGTCTCCAGCTGTGAATGGCTGAGTTGTGCTAAGGCATCAATAAGGCTAAGGCTGATGGAATAAATAAAGTTCTATCTCTCTCTCACACACACACACACACACACACGTCAAACAGTGGCAGCTGGGTCACCCAGGTGTACAATTAATGTTTGATGTACACATTGTCTTTGATTCACGAAATAACGACTATGCGATGTGAAGGAGATGAGTTAGCGGAGGAGTATCGTGATGATATTTCTCTTTGATTAAAAAAAATTCTGATTACATTAAATTTTCACCATCAACAATAGCAAATAATTATACAAGTAGATATATCTATTTAATTTTGGTAGAAAAAAAATTCCCCAAATTGAAGCAGAAGTTGATACTAAAATTTTTTTAAATTAGGAATTAATTCTTCAAACATGCTACAATGTCCAAAACTGAGATAAAAATGTTACTAAAGAAAGTAACCCAGTTGGATGGGTAAGTGCTCATTCTCCAATTATTACTGATCCTTTCAGAAGGGACATTTAATCTCTAAATGATTATTCTAAATTTGACTCCTTGCTGAAGTCGTAGGCTCACGGCCTACTCTTTTCTGTTATTCTTTCTTTTAGAAATAAAACTGCTTTTTCTGTGAAGGACTATATTGTATTGAAATTAACCAGGGGGAAAGAACCCAAGAGTTACTGTCTTTGATCAGAGCACAGACTATTGCTTTATGCTGAAATGAGAAGTTTAAGATGTCTTTACTTATATGAATTAAGAAGTAAGGGCTGTGCTGAATATCATAATGTAAATAAAAGACATTCTTGGATCGTATCGTTTTTAGGAATGCCATGTTGCAGGCAAATGTCAGCTGCCAGCAAAATGAAGACAGATTGACTGGTCCAGGCAGCGAGCCCGCGCTGGGCTGATGAGGGGCAGAGCCGGTCACCCTGATCTGACGCTGGCTCACTTCTCCCGAAACTCCTCCCTGCCCGCCCCCTGTCCGGGGCCTCACAGAGCGTTTTTTAACATGTGGCCAGTGTCCTCTTTGGTTTCTGGCTTCCTAAATTTTGTTCCCCTCCCCTCACGAAAACGTTATGCCAATTATTTCTGTCTGTCCTGACCAGCCTGGGGTAGGTAATTGAGGCTGAGTGTGAGCCTCTCTCTCTCGCGTCCCACTCAGACACGCAGCCACACGGCAGGATGGCAGTGTCTCATTACATAGCCTGGTCGTCGGGAAACCAGGTACCGGTTGTCAGGACAGCCTTGTCTCGGAAGTGACCAGCGGTCAAGTCTAAATGACTGCTGGCAACGTTTGCAAGATGCTCTGTTCCGGGAAGACGGAGATGATGACCATGAAACTTGGAAAAATTGGTTTGGGGCAAATGATAGGATACATGATACATTTTCCTGCTCTGGAGAATGGCGTGAACAGAGGGGGAAGGCAGTCTAAACAGTCTTTGGTTAAGAGCGAGTCAGTCTCTGAAAGTCTGCTAAGGTACGTGTGTAGGGTCTGAAATTCACAGGCAAGGGGCAGACGGTTCAATTTCTGTATTCATTTCAGGAATGCCAGTGAAAACAAAACTGCTTAAAAATTATCCTTGAGATTTGATGGTACAAGTGCTTACTATGACATTTTATGGGAAGAAAGTTTTTAAAAAGATGAATGTGAAACTTAGAGAAAAGGAATCCTTAACTTCTTTGTCCAACAAGAAGGATTTTCCCTTCTTTCTAACCGATTTGGTTTTTATCATCATTATTGTAATTTTCTTTTAGCGTTGGCAGTTGGCATTGCAAACTCTGGGTAAAGAGGTTTCTGTTTAAAATTAAAAGATTCCTCAGAATGGTAATTTCACACACACATAGCCCACATGTGGGTTTGCATCTGATTTTTCCAACCAGGACACTTACTTGGACGGGTTTGGGGGTCAGCTTTCTTTAGTGCATTAGGTTGTTTAGAATCCACCACACTGCTGTGAAAATGTGGGTAACTGCTGCCTCATCCTGGCCACTGGCTGCTGTCAACTTTAGTCTCCTGCAGGACTCTAACTGGGGCTTCCCAGGTGGCGCTGGTGGTAAAGAACCTGCCTGCCAATGCGGGAGACTTAAGAGACCCAAGTTCGATCCCTGGGTCGGGAAGATTCCCTGGAGGAGGGCATGGCAACCACTCCAGTATTCTTGCCTGAAGAATCCCAAGGACAGAGGCACCTAGTGGGCTGCAGTCCACGGGATCACAAAGAGTCAGACACAGCTTGGCATGCATGTGTGCATGAGGGACTCTAACTGACAGGAAGCATGCTTTAACATTCGCAATGAATATGCTCTCTTCACCATTAATCCCTCTTTGTTTTCTTTACTAGGAGGCTTCTTACACACATATACCACTTCCACTTGTTGGTTATGACAACTTCAGTGTGGTTTGTGGTCATTGCTGTTGTTATCGTTCAGTTGCTCGTTGTTGCTGACTCTTTGTGACCCCGTGGGCCGCAGCACGCCAGGCCTCCCCGTCCCTTCACTGTCTGCCGGAGCTTGCTCAGACTCTTGTCCACTGAGTTGGTGATGACATTCAGCCATCTCATCCTCTGTTGTTCCCTTCTCTTTCTGCCTTCAATCTTTCCCAGCATCAGAGTCTTTTCCGATGAGTCAGCTCTCTGTATCAGGTGGCCAAAGGACTGGAGCTTCAGCTTCAGCATCAGTCCTTCCAATGAATATTCAGGGTTGATTTCCTTTAAGATCTATGGTTGGATCTCCTTGCAGTCCAAGGGACTCTCAAGAATCTTCTCCAGCACCACAGTTCTAAAGTGTCAATTCTTTGGCACTCAGCCTTCTTTACGGTCCAACTCTCACATCTGTACTGGAAAAACCATAGCTTTGACTAGACGGACTTTTGTTGGCAAAGTGACATCTCAGGTTTTTAATTCGCCCTCTAGGTTTGTCATAGATTTTCTTCCAGGAGCAAGCATCTTAATTTCATGGCTGCAGTCACTGGCCACAGGGCCAGGAAAATAGAATTTGTCACTGTTTCTATTATTTACCTATTTGCCATGAAGAAAAGGGACCAAATGCCGTGATCTTAGTTTTCCGAATGTTCAGTTTTAAGCTAGCTTTTTCACTCTCCTCTTTCACCTTCATCAAGAGGCTCTTTAGTTCCTCTTTGCTTTCTGCCATTAGGGTGATGACATCTGCATATCTGAGGTTATTGATATTTCTCTCAGCAACCTTGATTCCAGCTTGTGATTCATCCAGCCAGGCATTTCACACGATGTACTCTGCGTATAAGTTAAATAAGCAGGGTGACAATATACAACCTTGACATACTCCTTTCCCAATTTTGAAACGGTCAGTTGTTCCATGTCTGGTTCTAATTGTTGCTTCTTAATCTGCAAACAGGTTTCTCAGGAGGCACATAAGGTGCTCTGGAATTCCCATCTCTTAAGAATTTTACATAGTTTGTTGTGATCCACACAGTCAAAGAGTTTTGCATAGTTAATGAAGCAGAAGTAGATGTTTTTTCTGGAATTCCTTTGCTTTTTCTGTGATCCAAAGAATGTTGGCGATTTGATGTCTGGTTCCTCTGCCTTTACTAAATCCAGCTTGTACATCTGGAAGCTCTTGGTGCACGTCCAGCTGAAGCCTAGCTTGAAGGATTTTGAGCATGACCTTGCTAGCATGTGAAATGAGTGCAATTGTGATTAGTTTGAACATTGTTTAGCCTTTCACTTCTTTGAGATTGGAATGAAAACTGACCTGTGGCCTCTGCTGAGTTTTCCAAATTTGCTGGCATATTGAGTGCAGCACTTTAACAGGATCATCTTTTAGGATTTGAAGTAGCTCAGCTGGAATTCCATCACCTCCACTAGCTTTGTTTATAAGTGATGCTTCCTAAAGCCCACTTGACTTTACACTCCAGGATGTCTGGCTCTAGGTGAGTGACCTCACCATCATGGTTGTCCACATCTTTAAGACCTTTTTTGTATAATTCTTCTGTGTATTCTTGCCTCCTTTTCTTAATCTCTTCTGTTTCTATTAGATCTTTACCTTTTCTGTTCTTTATTGTGCCATCCTTGCATGAAATGTTCCCTTGATAACTCCCAATTTTCTTGAAGATATCTCTAGTCTTTCCTCTATTTCTTTGCATTGTTCACTTAAAAAGCACTTCCCTGGTGGCTTAGATGGTGAAGAATCTGCCTCCAGTGCATGAGACCTGGGTTTGATTCCTGGGTGGGGAGGATCCCCTTGAGAAGGGAATGACAACCCACTCCAGTATTCTTGCCTGGGAATTCCCATGGACAGAGGAGCCTGGCGGTTACCATGGGGTTTCAAAGAGTCAGACACGACTGAGCGACCAACATTTTCACTATTAAATGTCATCCTTGACGTTCTTTCAGTATTCTTCGAATTATGATTATTATAAGCATCATCGTCATAATTATTACTTTAGTTTAGTTTTAATAGTTGGCTTGTTACTTCCCCAGTAAAGAAGTTCTGTTTATTTTTTTTCCAAATTACTTTATTATTATTTTTTAAATTTTATTTTATTTTTAAACTTTACAATATTGTATTAGTTTTGCCAAATATCGAAATGAATCCGCCACAGGTATAGAAGTTCTGTTTAAAATTGAGTTCAGCTGGCAGGTGTAGCCTCAGGGTCTGCACTGTCTGTATGATGAGGAAGCGCCCAGCCCTCTCTCACTGGTGAGACCTAGTTTATCCCAAAACAGCTCCTGGCATCCCGTAGGTGCTCAAGAGAATGAATGGAGTACTAACTAGATGCGGAGTCGTAATATGGATTAATGTATAAATTTCACAAAATAGCTGGTGACTAGCATTTAGTGTCGCAGCTGGGAAAGGCTGCCCTCGGGGCAGAGCGTGCCTTGGATGTTTAGAGATGTGGTATTGGTTACAGAACCTGTAAAAAGTACTGAAAATCTACCATAGATGTCTATAAAACACATGTATTTCTTGTGATAAATAATAGTTTATGTATTTTATTGGCCAGGCAACTGACAGCAATAACTGTAAGTAAACAACAGAGGGAGACTTTATTACTCAGACACAGAATAATAAAAAATTTCCCAGGGGACAGAAAAGCATATTTAAATAATGATATCCTGGTTTGGGAATTATTTCACAATTAAGGTAACTTCCATCAAGAGGGCAATATTTTCCAGCTGTTCTCTGCAACCTTTAGCATTTGCATTATATCTTTTATTTTTGTTGAGTAATAGAAGCAGTTAATTCGAGGCATTACAGTTTATTCTACCTTTGGACACCATGCTTCTCAGGAGCGGATTTTTTTTTTTTATCCTGGCAGTTGAACAGGATATAAATGTCATTTTAATAATAGGAACTGAAAATGTAATAATATGGTATTAAACTGTAAGTGTAAGTGAATAATACTAGTCCTGGTTCACTTTATTTCCTACATAATTCTGGCCTATTAATGGAGTTTCTATTCAAAGGAATGCTGTATTACAAGATTTTTTTTAAGTAAAAAGCTTTCAACAGAAACACAGAGAAAAAAGGAAGATACATGTTAAGATGTATATGTGGATTGATGGAGAAACTCATGAATATTTATATGAATTAAATTTTCATTGCCTGAAATATTCAGAAACAGAGACATAAAGGTGACTTTCACTTAGAGCGTTTCCTTAATTCTTCGTGTAATTTGATGTGTGTGTGTGTGTGTATTTATTTATTTACATTTATATACACCCAACAGCACGTTGGAAAAAGCAGAAACACTTGCATAAAGTGAAAGACAGAACGGAGCAGAAGGGAGCCAGACATGAGACGGTGTTTAGAAGCAGAGCTGCTGCTGAGGGCTTGAGTTCGTAGCTGGGCTGACAGGCTCCTGTTGCCGAAGAGAGATGCTACATGGTGATCAGAATTAACTCTTTGAAAAGCAACAACCAAGTTTCTCTCTTTCATTTTGGCACGCTGATGGAAATATGGCTAGGTTATTTAAAAAAACTCAATTGGCTATTTTATACTTTGACTCAGAGAATTTTCACTGATACAAAGAAAAAATGAGTTATAGATTAAGAGAGAAGTGGCAATGTGGCACCCCACTCCAGTGCTCTCGCCTAGAAAATCCCATGGACGGAGGAGCCTGGGAGGCTGCAGTCCATGGGGTCGCTGAGGGTCGGACACGACTGAACGACTTCACTTTCACTTTACTTTCACTTGATCAATTAAAATGAACAAATACATTTGTTCTACCCAGCTGCTGTGTATTTAAATCTTCCCTAATAAAGGCTTCTTCATCTTTATTTCCTTTAGTGTTTCCCATCAGTTTTCATTCCTCCTTTCTCCTGGGCACACTGCCTTGAGGCCACCCCATCACTCTCCAATCCGCCTTCATTGACAGCCGTGCGGGAAGCTCTCACCCTGACCCATCTGGGATGCAGAGAAAACCTTGTTTTCTTTAGGTTGTTTGCAGCTTGGAAATTGAGCAGAAATAAACCCCAGTCTTCCTCTTTCACTGGCCCAAGCAAATTCCTTTTTTAAAGAAAAGCTATTTTAGCAATAAGTAATGGAAGATTAAAGAAATGTGATACTCTTAAAAAAATTTTTTTTTTCCCATAGACATGCTTTATATGACAGCTGGTCCCTGGGACCCTGGTCTTGGGACTGTGGGCGTGGTGACTGTTTCTTGGCCAAAAGACAGATTTCGAGCAAGTGCTTGCTTTACCCTACCCACCACGCTCCAGAAGCTTGCTGGCCTGCAGGTGACTGACTTGTCTGTGAGTCAGCCTGTGGAAGGCCGCGGGGAGTGCACACGCTGTTTTTATTACAGGACTGTCCTTAAAACAGAGCCTGGGGGCCCGTGGTGTGAGTTGTAGAGTGTCTCATGAGAGTTCCTGGCTTCTGGTTTGACAATCATCTGTTTAAAAATGTAGTCTTTTGTGAGCTTGTGGCCCAAAATGATACGGTAAAATCGAAGCTGGAGACTCGCAGCTGTGTAAGTTGCAGAAGTTATGCAAGTAGGAGCAGAGAATAAATCAGACCGAACGCTGGAAAGATGGACATTGAAGGGATGAACACTGGAGGGGTGGACCAAAGAGAGCTTCTTCAGAGAAACCCTAAATGCTATCTATCTGCATAGTAGGGGCTGAAGTGGCAACCCCTCCAAAAGACGTGTCCACGTCTTCAATCCCAGACCTGTGACTGTGACCTTAACTGGAAAAAGGGTCTTTGCAGACGTGCCCAAGTGAATGATCTGGATAGGAGGTCCTCCTGGATTATCTGGGTGGCCCTCAGTCTAGTGGCAGGTGTCCTCATAGGAAATACAAAAGGGGGAGACCGAGGAGGAGAGGAGAGGCCCTGGGACGGGGGGCAGAGGCTGCAGCGATGCGGCCAAAGCCAAGGACGCCAGAAGCTGGAAGAGACAAAGGGCGGACTCTCCCCGGGACCTCTGGGGTGAGCACGGTGCCGCCACCCTGATCTCAGACCGGGGCCTCCAGAACCGACAGAGGACATACTTCTATTGTTTAAGCCACCAGGGTTTGTGATTTATTATGGCCCTACTGGAAACCAGTTTATTTATCCATCTGTCCACCTACTTACCTGTCTCACCTAACATCTAAGTATCAACACTTACTACCCTTGCACCATAGTCTCATTTTTTGTCGACTCATTCTCATTTCTCTAATTTAGTTCAGTTCAGTTCAGTCGCTCAGTCGTGTCTGACTCTTTGCAACCCCATGAATCGCAGCACGCCAGGCCTCCCTGTCCATCACCAACTCCCGGAGTTCACTCAGACTCATGTCCATCGAGTCAGTGATGCCATCCAGCCATCTCATCCTCTGTCGTCCCCTTCTCCTCCTGCCCCCAATCCCTCCCAGCATCAGAGTCTTTTCCAATGAATGAACTCTTCGCATGAGGTGGGCAAAGTACTGGAGTTTCAGCTTTAGCATCATTCCCTCCAAAGAAATTCCAGGGCTGATCTCCTTCAGAATGGACTGGTTGGATCTCCTTACAGTCCAAGGGACTCTCAAGAGTCTTC
>NW_011494893.1:1362033-1362879 GCF_000754665.1 Bison bison bison
CATGCACTGGAGAAGGAAATGGCAACCCACTCCAGTGTTCTTGCCTGGAGAATCCCAGGGACGGGGGAGCCTCGTGGGCTGCGGTCTATGGGGTCGCACAGAGTCGGACGTGACTGAAGCGACTTAGCAGCAGCAGCAGTGTTAGAACTCAAGCCTCAAAGGAAAGGACACCATACACCTTAGATTCCTTTGCCTCTTACTGATCGCAATTACCAGGTATATTCTTTTGACTTAAATTGAAAATGTCTGAACATGTGTTAGGAGAGTAACAAAACCAGGAAACTAAAGCTCCCCCAGTAAACCTGATTCTGTTCCATTTTCCCTTATCTCAGTCAGTGACACAGGGACCCACCTAGAGCCCATGTCAGCGCCCAGCAGGCCCTCGTCCCCCTTCAGGGGCACTTCCCACCCCATTGATGCCCCCACATGTCTCTCTTTATCTTCAGGGCACCAGCTTCTTCAGCCCAGTTTCCCCAAGCTCCCCTGACTCCCTAGCCTCTCCTCCACCAGCACACACGTGCACACCCGCCCCGCTCATGAGCACACACACGCACACCCGCCCCGCTCATGGGCACACGCGCACACCCGCCCCGCTCATGAGCACGCACCCGCACACCCGCCCCGCTCATGAGCACACACTTGCACACACATTTTCAGGTGAATCTGGGGCCCCTGGTTACAGAGACCAGCCATGCTGGGCAGGTCAGCATCCCTGCGGGTCCCCTGAAAGGAGCCTCAAGCCCAGCTGGACTCCTGAAGTACCTTCTGGAAGAAGCGGTGGCCACGGGGAGGGAGCAGTGGCCACTCTTCTCCTGGAGCCACGTCTGCAAGGGTGAGAAAGGCCAA
>NW_011494893.1:1362979-1364289 GCF_000754665.1 Bison bison bison
TGGTCATAACTTTCCTTCCAAGGAGTAAGTGTCTTTTCATTTCATGGCTGCAGTCACCATCTGCAGTGATTTTGGAGCCCAGAAAAAAATAAAGTCTGACACTGTTTCCACTGTTTCCCCATCTATTTGCCATGAGGTGATGGGACCAGATGTCATGATCTTCATTTTCTGAATGTTGAGCTTTAAGCCAACTTTTTCACTCTCTTCTTTCAATTTCATCAAGAGGCTCTTTAGTTCTTCTTCACTTTCTGCCATAAAGGTGGTGTCATCTGCATATCTGAGGTTATTGATATTTCTCCCGGCAATCTTGATTCCAGCTTGTGCTACTTCCAGTCCAGCGTTTCTCATGTTGTACTCTGCATATAAGTTAAATAAGCAGGGTGACAATATACAGCCTTGATGTACTCCTTTTCCTATTTGGAACCAGTCTGTTGTTCCACGTCCAGTTCTAACTGTTGCTTCCTGACCTGCATACAGATTTCTCAAGAGGCAGGTCAGGTGGTCTGGTATTCCCATCTCTTTCAGAATTTTCCACAGTTTATTGTGATGCACACAGTCAAAGGCTTTGGCATAGTCAATAAAGCAGAAATAGATGTTTTTCTAGATCTCTCTTGCTTTTTCCATAATCCAGCGGATATTGGCAATTTGATCTCTGGTTCCTCTGCCTTTTCTAAAACCAGCTTGAACATCAGGAAGTTCACGGTTCACATATTGCTGAAGCCTGGCTTGGAGAATTTTGAGCATTACTTTACTAGCGTGTGAGATGAGTGCAATTGTGTGGTAGTGTGAGCATTCTTTGGCATTGCCTTTCTTTGGGATTGGAATGAAAACTGATCTTTTCTCTAATTACCTGTATTTAATTATTCCATGAGCACTAAAAATAGTTTACCTATTTACTGAAAAACTGATAAATTCTAATCCTTCTCAATTTGAGGCAGTATGCTATCTCTCTACTCCATTTCATCACACATATGCATATATTAAATTTATACATCTATGGTAAAAAAAACTTCATTTTTCATCTGTGCCTCCCTGTGTATTTTTTAATGTTGTCTGTGTTAGATATCACAGAGAAGGCAATGGCACCCACTCCAGTACTCTTGCCTGGAAAATCCCATGGACGGAGGAGCCTGGTGGGCTGAAGTCCATGGGGTCTCGAAGAGTCGGACAAGACTCAGCGACTTCACTTTCACTTTTCACTTTCATGCACTGGAGAAGGAAATGGCAACCCACTCCAGTGTTCTTGCCTGGAGAATCCCAGGGACGGGGGAGCCTCGTGGGCTGCGGTCTATGGGGTCGCACAGAGTCGG
>NW_011494893.1:1364389-1374366 GCF_000754665.1 Bison bison bison
CCCGCACACCCGCCCCGCTCATGGGCACACGCGCACACCCGCCCCGCTCATGAGCACACACTTGCACACACATTTTCAGGTGAATCTGGGGCCCCTGGTTACAGAGACCAGCCATGCTGGGCAGGTCAGCATCCCTGCGGGTCCCCTGAAAGGAGCCTCAAGCCCAGCTGGACTCCTGAAGTACCTTCTGGAAGAAGCGGTGGCCACGGGGAGGGAGCAGTGGCCACTCTTCTCCTGGAGCCACGTCTGCAAGGGTGAGAAAGGCCAAGAACCTCCTTCGCCACTTCACACACCCACCGGCGACAAGGAAAGGGCTGCACCCTGACGCAGGCCAAAGGCAAAGGGAGGCAGGCAGAGCACCCCCCTGACAGAGGTCCTCCAGAGGAGCCGGCCCCTCGCAGGACTGCGTGTCCCCCCACTGCAGCCCCCCTCAGCTTCAGCTGCTTTGAGCAAGAATTTCACACTTTCCAGTGAAGCTGTCCACACGAATCTGGCCCCTGTGCTGATGGACATCCTTCCCCTGGTTCCCACGCTCCTTGGCAGGTCACAGCCCTTCACGCCGGTTTCCCCGTCGCCGGTTTCCCCGTCTCTGATCCCAGCCTCACCTGCAGCCTCCCGTCCCCTGCAGGCGGTCTCGCTCAGCCCTCGGGGGCTCCTGGAGCAGCAGGCCTTTCTACCCTCAGGCCTCCTCGGTTTATCCAGTCGCCAGAAATGCCTGCTGAGCAGCTGTTTCCTGTGCACTGGAGACTTAGGCTCGAACCAACAGGCAACAGTTGCTGCCTCCGTGGGACTCACATTGTAGGAGAGGTGAGGGAAGAGGGTAAAGCATAACCAAAACTAAAAAGATGTAGAATATGTGCAGACATGTCATCTTCGAGGTACCAAGGGACCTCAGGGTACTGGAGAGAAATGGATGCGTGTGCTTAACGCACTGCATAGGGCTGGTCACTGCAGCATCATTGGTGACTTGCTGTTTAGTTGCTCAGTCGTGTCCAACTCTTGTGAACACATGGACTGTAACCTGCCAGCTTCTTCTGCCCTTGGAGACAGTTCAGAAGAAGGGTGGGCAGGGGAACGGCTCCAGGGTCTCTCCTCAGTTACCACCCACGTCAGTCCATCCAAGGATGGCTGGGCTGTCTCTTCCAAAGGCAAACGAGGAGGGAGTCCAGGTGCCAGGTGAGTGCACCCGGAGGTTCTTTTCCATAACTCTCTTCTTGCTTGGCTTGGAAGCAAAGAATTCTAAGGCCGGCCCATGAGTTATTGTGGTGGCCACTAAATTTTTCTTGGACAAAGCCCATTGGGCCAAGTCTTGGGTAAGTATCAGGAACAGCACCAGAAAGGTCAAAAAGAAATCTCTCTGTACTTTTCAGCACTGGGTTGACCTTCTTCCAGCCGTAGACCTTGTTGACGCTGCTCCCTGAGAAGCCACCCTTCAGCCAGTGACAACTTCTTTTGCCATCAAGATCTATGAGCCGAGGACGGTCAGCCAGGATTGTCCCCTCTCCTTCCCAGCTCAGCCTACCATTCCGGTCACTCTTGCATGTGTGGGTGGCCACACAGACTGCTGCAGGGAGCTGTGTGTCCCTGGAGACTGGGGCACTGGGAGCCTGAGGCCATGTCTCACACAATCCCATCCATGAAAATCCTCCATTTCTTCCTCGACGATTGGAGTATTTCCAGTGGATCTGTGCTCTTTGTCCAAAATTGCACCGCAGTTGCCTTGATTCTCTGTTCCTCTGACTCATTGCCTCTTGTCCTTGGGACTGCACATCTGTTCTCTGAGATTCACCAGAAAGTCTCCAGGGCTTGACCAGGAGTGGCCTGGCCCACTTAGGGGACAGCCATCTGGATGTGAGGCCTCAATTCATGTCCGATCTTAGACTTGTTTTTAATGGGGAAGGGTGGCTGACCGAGACCAAGAGGACTTGGGGAAACAATCACCAGAGAACAAGCGCAATGGTGATTAACGTATGTGTTCAGTGTGAGACAGTTTTCACTGCAATCGCTGGGCAATCGAGGTCGGCAGCAGGGACAGTTGAGCGTTTCAGCTCCCTTCCCAGGGTTCCGGACGGAGAGTGACTGTGGATTCCAGCGGGAGTCCAGTGACGCTGGACTTCGGGTCTGTGCGTCTTGCCCCTAAGCGCTGGCCACGTCTGTTGCTAGTACATGCTGATCTGAAAACCACCACGACCGAAAGGGGTGGGTCCCAAGCATGTGCTCCTCTCCACGTTGGAGAGAAGGGTGGTGGAGACTGTCTCCATGCTGTCTCGACCCGCCTGCCTGCCCCTGGGATTCCTACTTCTCCTGATTCGCTGCTTCTCTCTCCAGGAGAACACACGCTCCTCCAGGAGCCTTCGTGAACATTCACAGACGTTCCGCAGGTCTCAGGAACCGGCTGGGGCTTCTTATTTAATACTCACGGGTAGCTGGGGCCTGGAGAGCTTTCAAAGCCCCTGGTTTCGCCGGCAGACTGGGGATGAAGGGGCCAGGGAAGGGGGAAATGGCGTGTGACCAGGCTGAGCCCCGTGTGTTGGCTTCGGATGACTGTGTACCCTCGCTCCAAGGACCTTAATTGGCTGATAGAGCGACTGCTTCAGCCAAGGGCCCAATTAATACCCAACATTTGAGGGTTGGTTTTCCAACCCCAGTTAGATGAGTTTCTTGGCATAAAAGGGGTAACTGCTGTAAATGCAATCCATTTCCTTGACTCTGCGCCCGCTCTGTAATGTAAGGGTATCGCTCTGTCTGGTTAATTCCAGACAAGGTTCTGTGAGCAGATGGGGAATTTGGGTTTTTGAATTAAAAAAAAAAAAAAAATGCCTAAGTGAGTGTGAGTTTTATGCAGTTACGTTGATACTTCTTCCGTCTCATGGAAAATGTGCTAAGTTCCAATATCGCAGAAGGCAGACTGTGAGAGTGGAGCGGAGTGCGGCCTGAGAGGGCCGAGGCCTGCCCTGCTTCTATGGGCGGTCGGTCCAGGGAACCTGCCCTGAGCCAGGAAACCCCGGCTCTGCCCCTGGCGTGGAAGGTGCCCTTGGATGGTCAGCGCTGTGGTCACTGCCTGGAGGAGGCGGCTCACCCCAGAACAGCAGCCGCGGACAGACTGGAAACTGCCACTTCTTAGCTGTGAGCACTTAAGTTGCTTGATCTGATCCATAAAGTTGGGGTGATAACACTGCCCTGTGCTTCAAGGTTGACGTCAAAGAACACACGTGGGAGTTCAAGGACATTCAGTCAACGCCGGCTCCCTGCCCCTCCCTCGCCCAGGGCGGTGGCCAGGGTCAGCCTGACCTGTGGGCCCTGGTGCTTCACGCTGTCTTGGGGAACCACATACAGTGCCACACTCGGCTCTGAAACACCAGCCCCGCAAGAGCGGACCTCAGAAAACAAGCTGTGAGCCAGTGCTGCCCCCAGCCACCTCCTTAGCACCCAAGCAGACGTGTTGTCCTGCAGCCTGAATTCCAGTGTCTTCGCTTGCCCTGCATTCTGCGGGTCGCCCACTCACCACTGCTTTTCGCAAGGCCTGCCCTGGACTTCCTGTCCTCTTTCTCTCATTTACCAGGTGGAATGAAGCCTGTTGTCAAAACTTCCTACCCCTTGGTTCACTCCGGTCTGACTTTGCAAGCTGCGAGTGCCTTTATTCGGGCTACAGGAAAGAGCTCTAAACCAGATGTCGGGGGCCTGGGTTTCTGGAAGCCATTCCCCCTCTCTCTGATGAGATGTCTGACATGTGAAGAGGCTCCCCTGGCAGGAAGCCAGCCCAGCCGTGCACGCGGGCTCACTCACGCCTGGCCTCGGTCTGCAGGGCCGGCTGTGCCGGGGCGCCTGCTCATCACCCCTGCGCTTCCCCGGGCTCCCCGGCTCCCCCGGTGTGTCTGCTGTGGGTCATTCGGTAGCTGAGGGCTCCTCGTTACAGGGAACCCACAAAGCGCTGGAGTTTGTCAAGTGGTCCAGCCCAGGTTGGTGTCATTTTGTTTAGAAAAGCAAGCAAGTTCATTCAAGACTCCTCCCCTTTCTTCTTGACTTCTGCAGTGATCCCTGTGGACAGGAAGCGGGCTGCTCTGCAGCAGTCCCCGCAGACCTGGCCTCGCCTGTGGGAGGACTCCCCAGCTGAGGCGCTGTCAGTGGGCGTCCACCTGGGTGTCGGGCCCGTGGCCGGCCCTCCGTCTCTGCCTCCTCCCCTCCTTGGCTCCTCCGCTGCAGCCAACAATGCTCCTGGGAAGGAAGGAGCATTCTACTCTGCTCTGCAGATGTTGCTCTTTGGAAAATGGAGCCAAGGGGAACGAAAGGCATTCATTTGTGTGTGTGTGCGTTTAATCGACAATTCTTTGTTGAGCGTCTGCTGTATGACGGGCACCGGCGTGTTGAGACGGGGGGCAGAGGGCAGACAGGGAGAGGCCGGTGGAGCCACAGTGGTGACGTAAATGGTCTTGTTTGCTGGGGTGAGCTCCCAGGGAGGCGGAGGACCCTTCCAAGAGGGAGAGGGGCCTCAGTGCAGACCTGAGGGGGAAGGGAGCCACCCTTCATCTGATGGGTGGGCAGGAATGGTGAGTGGAGGAGGTTACCAGTGAGAACGGCAGGCAGGTAGAGAACCCCAGGGAGCCTGAAGGACACCCGAGGCCTTGGAGGAGGCCGACTCGGGGCTGGCCAGGGCCCTGGCCTGCTGAGGGCCTCTGACGTCAGGCCTGAGTGCTGGGCTCTGGAGCAGTGGCCTCCGGCATCCAAGGAGTGGTCTTTTCCTCAGCCACCGCCATCTCCAGACACATGTGAGACCTGATGCTTCCTCGATGCCTCGTTGAAGGTGTGGAGCAGGCACTATCCCGTCCTTCAGAGAGATGGCCCAGGGCAGGCCAGGGCCTCCCTGTGAGACCAGAGTGACGGGGACCACAGAGGGCTCCCAGACAACCAGATGCCGCTGGGGCCACCGCAAGCTTCTGAGAGACGCAGCCTGGAACCCACGTCTCACAGATGTGGTGAGGAAACCCTGCAGCCAGAATCTCTATGTGTGGGCAAGGGGGGTGTGGGCTAGGCTACCTGAAGCTTCTAGACTTTCTTTCTTAGCTCTCTCCCATGGGCACTTTCTCCAGCCAGTGAAAGGTCATGCCAGAGGGACGGGCAGTCAGTGTGCCTGGGGTGAGGGGGCCTAACGCCAGCGTATCAGCAACACACTGCGAGAGCTTGGGGTGAGCTATGTGAATCAGTCACCTCAAGAATGTTGACCCCAAGTCCTTCCAAGACTTCTGTGTTGTAGGCTCACAATTACTTTTTAAAGCAGTGCTTTGAGGTAAATATGATTGTTTCAATTTCAGACAATTCGTAAATAAGAGATGACATGTTTCCCAAGGCCTCTTATCTAAGGAAGTGACAGAGCTGGCGTTTCAGTCAGGTTGCCTGGTTTAAATCCAGCCTATTAGTTATCGATTGTTGCAAACTCGCCAGCTTCAACCAATAAGAGGGTGATTGACTCACACATGCTGCAAATTAGGAATTCAGGAGTATCTCAGCGGGTGGTTCTTGCTCAGGGTCTCTAATAGAGTCATGGGCAGGTGTCCCTGGGGCGGCATCATCCTGACACTGGCCTGGGGTGTCGGGAGGATGGAGGACCCGCTTCCAGATGGCACCTCGCACGGCCATTGGCGGGGGCTTCAGCCCAGGTCCTCTCCAGGACCTCCACACGGGGAGTGGTCCCAAAGAGCAAAGAGGAAGCCACGATGTGTGTGATATCCAGCCTCAGGAACCACGACCTGGTGTTTCTGGAATATCCTGTTGGCTGTTCCGTCAGCCCTGCTTCTCCCCTCGCACTCACTGTGTGTCAGTGTCCAGAGCTACCAGGGGCCTCCACCCCGGGTGCGCCTTTGAAGGGAGGCTGCGGGACAAGACGCGAAACACACACACACGTGAGCAGGCACACTCGCGTGTATCCATTATACTGTGAACGCCACTGGGGGCTTTCAAGAGAATCGCCCTCGTGGTGGGCTGTATATCATCTTGATGTTTATCTTAATGTTTCCATTACATCACTGTTTTTACTTTGAACATTAATTATGGATGATCATCCCTGATTTTTTAAAATCTTATATGAACCCATGCCCTACTGTCATAACTAGAAGAAGGTTGTTGTTAAAGCCATCTTTAATGCATGCATACCGAAGCCTGTATGATGACTCCTGGCTGGAATTCTTGGGACCTCGTAGGAAGCAGGCCGTCTCGATGTTTCAGAAGGCAAGCTGTGTGCTGTCACTAACCGACAAAATTGTGTGTAGAATTACATACTCTGTTGTACGTACAAATGCGTGCCATTGCCTGGGATTCAAATCAGAGGAAGATAGCAGGTGGAGAAACCCAGGATGGCAACCGCAAGACGCTGGACGGCGGAGAAGTGGGGAAGGCTTGCAGTGAGGTTTACGGCGTCCTAGCACTGAGTCGCTGGGTGGTCCTCAATAATTTAAAGGGGCTGGAAAGCCACACTTTCTGAACCTTAGTTACCTCATTTGTAAAACAGAGGAAGGCCGTGACACCATGCTTTCAACTCCACAGAGCCGTTGGAGGAAACAAAGATGAGAGACCGTAAGTAAATAGGCTGGGGGGCCAGTGTGTCCCGGCCCAGACCCAGGTGCTGGCTGTGGCCGCGTCTCAGGCAGCATCGTGGACGTGCCCCAAGACCATGCCCGACGCTGCTCTGCAGCCCTGGGGGCCCTGCTTGGAGCCACACACCTCGCTCCAGTTGGCAGCCCCTAGGCCCCCATGTTTCCCCCTGTGCCGTCCGGCAGGGCAGGCTCTGCGGGAGGCATGGGCTGGGCTCTCGTGCCCGGATGGGAGCTCAGGTGGGCTGGGTGTGCCAGAGGCCTGCCACTTGGGGCTGGCATCCACCGGGCCAGCATCAGGACACAGAGGCTCCCAAGGAAACAGGTCCAGAGGGCCCCAGGCGGGAAAGGGAGCGTTCACGAAAACCCATCACGCTAGCTGGCCAAAGCCAGGAGGAGAATTGTGTTCCATCGACAAACATCTCTTTCTCACTCCTTTTTGTGTAAAACTGTCCCCAACCTGTCCGAACTGTCTGGAAGCCATTTGTGTGTCAACAGCAGGCAGTATTATGGGGACGGGGGGAGCAAACTCCCCCTTGGACTCTGGGTGGAAGATGAACTGCTGCTAACGATGCCCAACTGAGAGCCCCGAGGCCCCCCAGGTGTTGTGTCTCAGACCCAGCTTCTGCGCCGGTCCAAAGGGTGCGTGCGGCTAGAGGGGTAACAGCCTTGAACTGTGCAGCATTTGCCAGTTTCCATGGTGTAAGTGTTCATGGCCAAGATCAAGGCACTGACACGTTATCACGTTGCATAGCTGGTAAGAGGGGCGGAGCATGTGTGAGCCTGCTCCTGGACTCCGCTGGGCCTACATTTACACATCAGATGCAGCCTCCGCGTCTTTACCTGGAGGCAGACCGAGCACCTCAAGTCCAGCGCGTGCAGAACTTCATTAGCGGTTGTCTGTCTCACACCCAGCCGGCCTCTGCCAGGCTCCCCCCTCTGCGTGCGCGGCCCCAAGCACAAGTCAGCCCCCAGACCCCAGGTCACCCTTCACATCCACGTCCTCCTCACCACCGCACCCAGCCTTCGCCAAGGCCTGCTCACTTCACTTCCTGAACATTCACAGCCTGATTCCTTCTCCCCAGACTCTCATCACTATTAGACTCCTGCGTGACTGTAAACGGCCAGGCGTTTTTCCACTTCTGCCCACGCATACACTCAGCCCATTTCCTTGTACCGACCAGAGCGATCTCTGAAAAGTGCAGATCTGAGTACGTCATTTCTTGGCTTTAGCCCTTCTCCGACCTCTGAGGCTCAGGATAATAAACAGTCCTCGGCATGGCCTGAGGGCTCCTGGGTCTCCCGCTGCACCTTCAGGCATCGTTCCGGCTGCTCTGGCCCTGGGTCCTTGCTGCTGCCTGTCCTTCCAGGACCTCAAATACCCTGAGTTCTTTTCTGAATCTTTTCAAAGATTCAGACCTTTGCACAAAGAGCTCTCTCCTCCATGAGTTACTTGGTCTGACTAACTCTTCATTCTTCAATCTCAGCTGAAGCTTTTTAGAAAGGTTGTCTCAGACCGCTCTCCATTTTTATCTTCCATAATGTCCTGCTCTCAGTTTGCAGGCCCATCAGCAGAGTAGGAAAGCCCTGGTTGCCTCACATCCAAGCCGACCCGTGGTGTTACCAAACTTCAAGGTTTTTGACAACCCAGTATGGGGGCAGCCCATTGTGATCTGAGTTTGCATTTCTTGGGTTACTAATACATTTGGGGCATTTAAAAGGTTTATTGCCATTTGGGTTTTCTGTTGTGTGCAATGCCTGTTTAAGTTGGTTGCTCATTTTTCTATTCAGTTGTCTTATTCTTATTAATTATTAGTAGGAACACTTTACGTGTGATGGATACCAGGGTTTGTGAGCGATACATATTGCACATATCTTCTGCTATTCTTTGCCTTGTTTTCTTACTCCTTTAAAGATGTCATTTGACAAAAATTTTTAAATTTATCAGGTATTTCTTTTCTTTTAATTTCTAGTACTATTTGTATTCTTTAGAATTTCTGTTTATAGGGGCCTTTTGAGCCAAACTCTCCAAAAAAATTAAATTATTTTCTCTTGATTCTTGCAAAATTAATTTGATTATGTATAGAATTTAAGGAGGATTCCTCCTTTAGTATATTGGAAAAACTGTCATTCTTTCTTGGATTTCATTATTGCTGATAAGAAGTCAGCCTTTAACATAATTCCTTTCTTTTAAAGCTTTATATCTTTTCTTCCTGACTTGCATTTAAAATCTTTGTCCATTATATTCTTCAGTTTTATGATGATATAGCTACCTTTGGTTTTCTTTGTCTGTCGCACAGGGAATTAACTGGACTGCCTTAATCTGAGAACTTGAGTCTTTTGGCGAGTCTGGGAATTTCTCATTCATTCTTTTTTGAGTGTTGCCTCTTCTCCATCACCTCTCTTATCTCCTACTAATCTCTAATTACATAAATGACATCTTTCCATTCTCTCTTCCATTTCTTTTTGTCTTTTGGTTGCATTTTAAATAATTATATTCCAGTTTAGTAATTTTTTGTTGATTGTGTTTAATCTGCTGTTTAAGATATCTAATGCCTTTTTAAACTTAATTATTATTATTTTTATTTCTAGAAGTTCTAGTTTACAAATTTGATTCTCTTTAAAAACCTGCTTGATCATTTAAAAAAGTTTAAATGATTAAGATAGTTATTAAAATATTAAGATACTCATTTTATATTGTTTTTTGTGTTTTTAAAATCTTAATTCTGAGTGGGTATCTATCATCCATTTATCATTTATCAGTCTGCCTGTATGTCTGTTTATCTATCAATCAGTCATTATCAATCTATTATCTACCTCTATATCTATCTATATCATTCAATATCACAGTAATCCAAGTCTATGCCCCAACCAGTAACGCTGAAGAAGCTGAAGTTGAACGGTTCTATGAAGACCTACAAGACCTTATAGAACTAACACCCAAAAAAGATGTCCTTTTCATTATAGGGGACTGGAATGCAAAAGTAGGAAGTCAAGAAACACCTGGAGTAACAGGCAAATTTGGCCTTGGAATACGGAATGAAGCAGGGCAAAGACTAATAGAGTTTTGCCAAGAAAATGCACTGGTCATAGCAAACACCCTCTTCCAACAACACAAGAGAAGACTATACATGGACATCACCGGATGGTCAACACTGAAATCAGATTGATTATATTCTTTGCAGCCAAAGATGGAGAAGCTCTATACAGTCAGCAAAAACAAGACCAGGAGCTGACTGTGGCTCAGATCATGAACTCCTTATTGCCAAATTCAGACTTAAATTGAAGAAAGTAGGGAAAACCACTAGACCATTCAGGTATGACCTAAATCAAATCCCTTATGATTATACAGTGGAAGTGAGAAATAGATTTAAGGGACTAGATCTGATAGAT
>NW_011494893.1:1374466-1375330 GCF_000754665.1 Bison bison bison
AAATAGATTTAAGGGACTAGATCTGATAGATAGAGTGCCTGATGAACTATGGAATGAGGTTTGTGACATTGTACAGGAGACAGGGATCAAGACCATTCCCATAGAAAAGAAATGCAAAAAAGCAAAATGGCTGTTTGGGGAGGCCTTACAAATAGCTGTGAAAAGAAGAGAAGCGAAAAGCAAAGGAGAAAAGGAAAGATATAAGCATCTGAATGCAGAGTTCCAAAGAATAGCAAGAAGAGATAAGAAAGCCTTCCTCAGCGATCAATGCAAAGAAATAGAGGAAAACAACAGAATGGGAAAGACTAGAGATCTCTTCAAGAAAATTAGAGATACCAAGGGAACATTTCATACAAAGATGGGCTCGATAAAGGACAGAAATGGTATGGACCTAACATAAGCAGAAGATATTAAGAAGAGAAGGCAAGAATACACAGAAGAACTATACAAAAAAGATCTTCATGACCCAGATAATCATGATGGTGTGACCACTCACCTAGAGCCAGACATCCTGGCATGTGAAGTCAAGTGGCCCTTAGAAAGCATCAGTACAAACAAAGCTAGTGGAGGTGATGGAATTCCAGTTGAGCTATTTCAAATCCTGAAAGATGGTGCTGTGAAAGTGCTGCACTCAATATGCCAGCAAATTTGGAAAACTCAGCAGTGGCCACAGGACTGGAAAAGGTCAGCTTTCATTCCAATCCCAAAGAAAGGCAATGCCAAAGAATGCTCAAACTACCGCACAATTGCACTCATCTCACACACTAGTAAAGTAATGCTCAAAATTCTCCAAGCCAGGCTTCAGCAATATGTGAACCGTGAACTTCCTGATGTTCAAGCTGGTTTTAGAAAAGGCAGAGGAAC
>NW_011494893.1:1375430-1381386 GCF_000754665.1 Bison bison bison
TATTGACTATGCCAAAGCCTTTGACTGTGTGGATCACAATAAACTGTGGGAAATTCTGAAAGAGATGGGAATACCAGACCACCTGACCTGCCTCTTGAGAAATCTGTATGCAGGTCAGGAAGCAACAGTTAGAACTGGACATGGAACAACAGACTGGTTCCAAATAGGAAAAGGAGTACGTCAAGGCTGTATATTGTCACCCTGCTTATTGAACTTATATGCAGAGTACATCATGAGAAATGCTGGGCTGGAAGAAGCACAAGCTGGAATCAAGATTGCTGGGAGAAATATCAATAACCTCAGATATGCAGATGACACCACCCTTATGGCAGAAAGTGAAGAGGAACTAAAAAGCCTCTTGAGTACGGAGAGGGAGGAGGGTTCAGGATGGGGAACACATGTATACCTATGGCGGATTCATTTTGATATTTGGCAAAACCAATACAATATTGTAAAGTTAAAAATAAAATAAAATTTAAAAAAAATAGAGCTACCATAAAAAAAAAAAAAGCCTGTTGATAAAAGTGAAAGTGGAGAGTGAAAAAGTTGGCTTAAAGCTCAACATTCAGAAAACGAAGATCATGGCATCCGGTCCCATCACTTCATGGGAAATAGATGGGGAAACAGTGGAAACAGTGTCAGATTTTATTTTTTTGGGCTCCAAAATCACTGCAGATGGTGACTGCAGCCATGAAATTAAAAGACGCTTACTCCTTGGAAGGAAAGTTATGACCAACCTAGATAGCATATTCAAAAGCAGAGACATTACTTTGCCATCAAAGGTCCATCTAGTCAAGGCTATGGTTTTTCCTGTGGTCATGTATAGATGTGAGAGTTGGACTGTGAAGAGGGCTGAGAGCCGAAGAATTGATGCTTTTGAACTGTGGTGTTGGAGAAGACTCTTGCGAATCCCTTGGACTGCAAGGAGACCCAACTCGTCCATTCTAAAGGAGATCAGCCCTGGGATTTCTTTGGAAGGAATGATGCTGAAGCTGAAACTCCAGTACTTGGGCCACCTCATGCGAAGAGTTGACTCATTGGAAAAGACTCTGATGCTGGGAGGGACTGGGGGCAGGAGGAGAAGGGGACGACAGAGGATGAGATGGCTGGATGGCATCACTGACTCGATGGATGTGAGTCTGAGTGAACTCCGGGAGTTGGTGATGGACAGGGAGGCCTGGCGTGCTGCGATTCATGGGGTCGCAAAAAGTCAGACACGACTAAGAGACTGAACTGAACTGAACTGATATCTATGTGTTATCTATTATCTTTATTATCTCACTATTGATTATCTATCATCTCTGTTATCTATCGCTATCGATTATCTGTTATCTCTTTATTATATATCTATCACTGCCGATTATCTGTCTATTATCTCTATGACACCAAGACACAGTTCAATATGTCCCACCATATTCCTCTTCAAGGGAGGAAGCCCCGGTGTGCAAAGCCCTGCCTCACCTGTGGACCCGGAAGCTGTGTGAGGGTGTCAGGCTGGTGCAGGACGACCCCGGGGGACTAGAGTCTCACGATGCTGTCTGTTGGGCTTGCAGGGTGGGTTGTGTCAGAGCGACAGCAAGTTCAATTCCTGCTCAGTCTTGCTTTTTCTCCCTCCGCTTCATAGATGCTGATCCTACAAGTGTCTGTATCCCACGTCTGGCTTGGCGACTGCTTTCGAGAAGCCCAATCAACAACGTTTGCTGGTGCATGAGTGTGTGTGTGTGCGTGTGCACATGTGTAAGTGTGTGAGCAAGCATGTCACTGTGTGTGTTTGCAGCCGTGTGTGTGAGTGCATGTGTGAGTGAAAACAGAGGAGCAAATTTAACTCCACAGAATTACATCTTCAGCGAACCAGCTTGGCTGTAAGTGCACTGATCCATTTCATTTTCATCGTCAAAATGTGTCCTCTTAATGTGCTTAGACTTATACTCATTAAGTCTTTGGAAAAGTCTGATTAACTTTTGTTATCAGCCATTTGTTTAAATGTTGTATCAAATTAGTTAACTTCATAATTTTATATTTAATAGTTATTAATAATTTACCTTCTTATGTAGTAGTTAAGTCTATGACAAGAGTGTGCAAAAATATTTAGAGAAGCGCTGTGTTTAGAAATAGTCAATGGACAAGAAAATACCACCTATGGTGAGTGTCTTTTCCTCTCCACATATGAATACTGCTCAGATACTGAAGAATTTTTATCATAAAACACATTGGTCAGTTGAATAGCCAACTAATCTCTTTATAGGTAAAAGAATCTTATTTGTGGGATATAGAATACACTGTGGTTTCTATTTATCAAGAGATTCCTTTCTCAATTGACACATTTTTGTTGATGTGACTAGTCCGCAGATTCTGCTTGTCTGTTTCCCACATAGCTCATGGCTGAGGCTGTCGTTCTTTTATTTTTTCCATTACTTACTATCTGTGACCATTTTTCAATTCCACGAGAGAACAGATGAAGTCCCTGCAATCTTGTGAAGCTGTTTGGCCTGGAGGATGCTCCTTGGCTGTGTGCCGATAACAGAGGCCCCAGGGACGATGTTTAGTGAGTTCAACGTGAGCAACTTTAATTTTCACTGCTTCATTTCGGCTCAGTTCTTCAGAGTTGGCTCAATTTTAGTCCTGGGATAAAGTTTAAGAAAAGGAATTTCCATGTCCAAGGAAGAACCAAGACTGCTGAGAGGTTTTATATATATATATAGTATGAAAACTGAAAAGGGGGTGGGGGGAATCTATCCTAAACTGACTTTATTAACTGTCAGTAATGACTTCAGAGTAGTTAACAGAGCCTCCTACACGTCAACCTGCACCAGGAAGCTGAGCCCTTCCGGGAGCTAGCCCGCAGCGCAGCCTGGCCCGAGGCTCGCTGGGAAAATCCAGCAGCGGGAGGTAATGCTCCCCTTCCCTCTTTCTCCCTCTTTTTCATCCCTCCTTGCCCACCTTCTCTTCAGGCTGTGGAAGATTTATTGCCTTTCAGTGCTCACAGATGATGTTTTCATAGGCTGTAATGAGGTCCCAGCAGTTTCTAACGATAACAGGACGTTGCCTTGCCTAAGATATATTATGTGTTTTCCCTCATCTTTCTCCCTTGAATGAAATGCTTACAAGTGCGTTAGCCCCCAATTCCCTTCCCTTTACTGTGATAAATGGTCCAGTTACTTAATAGGGCTAAATGCTTTGCTATGACTTTTATAATAGCCATTCGATTTTGAATAGAATCCTACAAAGAAGAGCATGCAAGTGCTTTGAAGGTGCTTCCCGGAGGGTCACGTGAGCACAGGCGAAGCACCTGCCGCTCGGGCCAGCCCCGCATCCATCCTGGTGGGGGTTCCCGGAGGCCAGCCCCGCATCCATCCTGGGGGGGGTTCCCGGAGGCCAGCCCCGCATCCATCCTGGGGGGGGTTCCCGGAGGCCAGCCCCGCATCCATCCTGGTGGGGGTTCCCAGACATTCCCTGGTCCTCGTGGAGAGCTGGGCAGGGCAGACCTGCCCCATCCCTCCGGTTCCGATTCTGGCCCCGCACGAGCCCAGCCTAAGCAAGGACGTGTCCCCTCCACCCAGCTGGCTGGAGAGGTGGCACCTCGGGCTGGCAGACCAAGAGGTAGGTTTTAGGAGGAGACCTCGTGGCCATGAGCTCCCCTCGCTGGCTTCTGTGGCTACAGGGTCGGGAGCCAAGTCTAGAGGCATTTGTCTCCGTAAAGGTCAGACGATTAAAGTGAAAACAAAGAAAGGCTTCGCACCGTGTCTGTGATGCCTGACAGTGACGTGTGTCTGTGCTGGGACACGTGGGCACGTTGGCAAACCCAGGAGGCCTTTCTGGGGGTCAGGGCTCCAAGGGAGACGCTCACCAAGGCCCTGGGGCTGCAGCTCTGCTCTGGGCTGGGCTCATGGTCAGGTGGCTCGCACTCTGCCCTGAAGTCAGCATGTGACAAGTGGACGGGCTGGGCCTCCAAGCCAGAGAAGAAGCCAGCGTGAAAAACCATTCTGGGAAATGCAGGACTCATCTGTTCTTGGACCCTGGGTGCCCGGAGAGGCCGGCTGGACACGGAGCCTTGGGTCAGTGCCCCCGGGGGCGCCGCCCAGTGGCCCCCGGTCTCCCCCAGTCCAGGTGTCCACTCTGCAGTCTCTCCTCCACCCCTCACACTAGGGTCTTGATTTCTGCTCACCGGTTCTCTTCAGGGATGCCCTGGAGACAGCCCTGAAGCCTCTCCTTTCTGGATTCCTTGGGGAGAGAAACCACTGAGCTATCCTCCAGGTCTGCGCCAAGCCTGGCTCCCCGTCCTGTCTCCTGGGAACCACCTCTGCGTTTCACATGTCTTGACTGAACGCGAGGTGCAGGCGGGAGCTGGTCTAGAAGGCTGGTCGTCGGCCCCACGCAGGCCCAGCGTCCCATCCTCAGGGCCCAACTCCCGGTCCTGCCTGGGAGGGCCTCTCCACCCATAAGTGGGGGCCCCCTGAGGGTGCTGTCTGCAGGGCAGCTCCCAGTCCTGCCTGGGAGGGCCTCCCCTCCCTGAGCGGGGGGCCCCCTGAGGGTGCTGTCTGCAGGGCAGCTCCCAGTCCTGCCTGGGAGGGCCTCCCCTCCCTGAGCGGGGGCCCCCTGAGGGTGCTGTCTGCAGGGCAGCTCCCGGTCTCCACGTTACTTGGTTGTTGTCTGTCCGCTTTTCCGAAACAAGCCATTTGTCCCCAAAAAGGATCAAATGGAAAACGTTATAAATACTCCAAATGGTGGAAACAGGAAGTGGAATGCAAGTGATGTAGCTATTCACAGAAAACACACTGTCATTTATCCTCCGTAAATATATGCTGTTCATTTTCAGAAACAGGCCATGCCTCAACCTGCAGAAGAATGGCCTCCCGCCCATGGGACGCTGTTGAGAGCTGCTTCCAGAGGTGTGCGCGTGTCCTGGGGCATGAGCGCCATGGCTACAGGGCCCTTTCCACTCAAACATTACTGAGGACCTTAAAGAGCTTGTCTTTATGTACAGTTTATCTGCAGATGTTCACCTACAGATAAGAATCCACCTACGACTCAAGAGACACAGGAGACACGGGTTCAGTCCCTGGGTTGGGAAGATCCCCTGGAGAAGGGCACGGGAAACCCACTCCAGTATTCATGCCTGGGAAATCCCACAGACAGAGGAGCCTGGTGGGATACAGTCCACGGGGTTGCAGGGTCAGACACGACAGAGAGATTATGCACACACACATGCATTCATGATATTAGAAATTAATATTGAGCAAATTGAAAAATACTTATTAATTCATATAAAAATAAAAATAGTTAACCTGTTACATCTTGACATAAAAACCATGATTATGTGAAAATGGCTATATTTTCCAAGACAAAAAAATTATGAGTAGAGTGGCATTGTTTTCATTTTTGCAAATCTCATTTCTTTTTGGCTTAGTAGAAAACTGTTAGCTTCTCTTATTTGCTTTGCATTTAATCTATTGCAATACATTGTTTTGATTCGAATGTATAAAGGGAAAAAGTCCAAGGAGAAAACCCTAGTCTCACAAAGATGTAGTTACATAAGGAAGAAAATTTTAGTAGACTTTTGGATAAGTATGATTATTCTTCTTTGACTTTTTCTAAAACTTAAATTGCAATTTTTAAAAGTTAGTTGTAATATAGACTCTGAAAAAATATCAATCAACTTTTGGATCCAGGTTAACATAAAGTCTTCTGGTATATTTTGTACTTTAAATGGATCTTTTTCACCCATAAATGATTTTTATTTGTTTGCTTATTTTAAACTGTGGTAAAATATACATGACATAAAATTTACCACCATAACCGTTTTAAAGTGAACAGTTCGGTGGTTTTAAGTCCATTCCCCTGCTGTGCAGTCAGCATCACAGCCTCTGTCTCTAGGACTCCTCATCATGCAAACCTGGAACTCTGCCTCTATTTCAGGATGCCTCCCCTGCCCTGCCCCGCCCCCTCCCCTCCCCTG
>NW_011494893.1:1381519-1404605 GCF_000754665.1 Bison bison bison
ACTCTGCTTTCCGTTTGCATCCACTTGATTGCGTCAGGCACCTTCTGTAAGTGAAACCAAGCTGCATGTGTCCTTCTGTGGCCGGCTTGGTTCACTGAGCATCATGTCCTCAAGGACCACCCATGTCATAGTAGCAGGTGTTAGCATTACCTTCCTTTTTATGACTGAATAATACTCCACTGAATGAACTGACCACATTTTGCTTATCCATCCTCTTTCCATGAACTTTTGGGTTGCTTGCACTTTTTGGTCATTGTGAATAACACTACTATGAACACGAGTAGACCAATATCCTTTTGAGATCCTGATTTCAGTTCTTTTGGTTATATAATCAAAAGTGGAATTGCTGGATTCTTTGGTAATTCTATTTTTAATTTTTTGAGGAACTGTTTTCCGTAGCAATTGTATCATCTTACATTCTTACCGAGCGTGTACAAGGGTTACAATTTCTCTGCATCTTCACCAACGCTTGTTAGCTTTTGTTTTTGAAAACTTATTAGTCCAGGGTCTCCATTCTCCAGAGAAGGAGAACCAATAGGGTGTGTGTGTATCTGTGTGTGTGCACACATAATGCTTATCTACGTTTACATTTATACATGCTTATATCTGTTTATTCTAAGGAATTGGCCTGTGTGATTATGGCAGTTACCAAATGTCCAGATCTTCCATCAGCAAGACTGAAACTCAGGGGAACCGGTGGTTTAGCCCCAGTCCTAAGGCTAGCAGGCTTCCGTAGTGGCTCAGCTGGCAAAGAATCTGCCTGCCATGCAGGAGTCCGGGGTTTGATCTTTGGGTTGGGAAGATCCCCTGGAGGAGGAAATGACAACCCACTCCAGTATTCTTGCCTGGAGAATCCCATGGACAGAGGGGAATCCATGGGGTCGCAAAGAGTCAGACGTGACTGAGTGACTGAACACTCACTCAAGGCTAGCAGGAGCCAGACCCAGAAAAAGCCAAGGTTCAAGTCTGAGTCAGAGGTCAGGAGGAGCCTGACTCTCAGGGGGAGGCTGTCAGGCAGGAGGGGCCGCTCTCACTCGCTCTTTCTCGTCTAGCTGGGCTTTCAGCTCCCTGGATGAGGCTCACTCATGTCAGAGAATACAATCCTTTGGACTCAGTCTTCTATTCAAATGTTCATCTCACCCAGAAACACGCTCACAGATACACGCAGAATAGTGTGTGACCAGACGTCTGGGCCCCTCAAGCTGACACATGAGACTGGCCATCGCAGCAGCCACCCAGCTGGTGTGAGGCGAGAGCTCCTCAGGACCAGGGGGCCATCTTTCACGTGCTTATCGGCCCGCTGTTTACCTTGTCTGAAGAAGTGTCTGTTCAAAGCCTTCCCTCATTTTAAACTCGGGCCATGCGTTGCCTGTTGTTGAGCTGTAGGAGTTTTGTGTGTTCTGGAAGCTAAGCTCCTACAGGGGGAGGTGCTCAGGTCTCCTCCGTGTTGTCGCAGGTCACAGGCTCCCTTCCTTTCCAAGGCTGGCCATTACTGCCTCGTGTGGATGGACCCCGTCGTATCCATCTGTCACCCACGAGTGGACACGTTGGTTGCTTCTGTCCCTCGGCGATTGAGAACATTGGCGCAGTGCATGTGGGTGTGCAAATATCTTTTGGAGACTCTGCTTCAATTCTTTTGGAGAGATACCCAGAAGTGGAATTATTGGATCATATGCTAATTCTGTTTTTAATTTAATGCCTTACCATTTTCCATAGTGGCTGCACCATTTTACAATCCCACCACCAACAGAACACAAGGATTCCAATTTCTCTACGTCCTTGCCAACACTCCCCCCCCCGACTTTTTTTTTCTTTTAAATAGTAACCATCTTAATGTGTGTGAGGTAATACCTCACTGTGGTTTTAATTTTTGTTGCTGTAATGATTAGTAATGTTGAACCTTTCTTCACGTACTTTTGACTATTTCTATATCTTCTTCTTGGCCCAGTTTTTCAATCGAGTTGTTTGATTTTTGCTGTTGAGCTGCAGGAGTTTTTATCTTCTTGTTAACCTCTTCTCATTTATATGATTTGCAAATATTTTCTTTCATTTCATAGGTCTCCTTTTCACTCTGTTGATGGTGCCTTTCGATGCACAGAAGTTTTTCATTTTGATATAGTCCAATTTGTCTATTTTTACTTTTGTTGCCTGTGGTTTGGGTATTGTGTTCACGAGGTTCCTGCCAAACCAATGTCATGAAACTTTCCCCCTACGGTTTCTTCTAAGACTTTTATAGTTTTAGGTCTTACATTCAGGTTTTTGATGGATTTCGACTTAATTTCTTTTTGGTGTGTGTATACGTATATAGTGTAAAGGCCCAAGTTCTGCATGTGGAGATCCAGTTTCCCCAGTACCTTTTGTTGAGAAATCTGTGGTCTCCCCAGTTGAATGGTCGTGGTGCCTTGCAGAAGGTCAGTTGGCCATGTGTGAGGGCTTATTTTCGGTCCCTATTGTATTCCATTGGTCAGTATGTCTGTCTTTGTTACCCTGCTGTGATTTTGTAATGTAACTTATTGATCGCTTAGACAACGTTGGCTCATGCAATGAGCAGTGATGCTTCTGTGGACCGTCTCTCGCAGCTTCTTCAGCCTCCTCCTTGCTCCATCGTCGATGCTCCTGTTCTGTGAGTGTGTATGTGTCTTTTTGTGTTTTCATCACCCCCAAAACACAGGACTTGTGACCCTGACATTTTGGCTAAGCTTACCAAGACAATGAGGTGTCTCCTTTAAAACTGAAGTGTTCTGGGTATTTCAGGACATGTGCCCAACGTTCAACATGGGAATTCAATCCATGACAGCATTTACTCCAGCTCCGCTCCCCCAGGGACACCTGGTGAGCAGTGCCTTGGGGTTGTGACCACAGTGGCCTGTGCTCCCGAGACACCCTGGTCAGTACTTCTCAACACCGGCAGGCGTTACCGGAAGCGCGCGGCCCCCGGTGGATGAGCAGACTCCCGCTCCCGGCTGCTCGACCCCTGCGCCCCGGGTGAGGGCACGGCCTCTGGCCCCCCACGCTGTGCTTTTCCAGGCTGTCTTCTCTCAGCTCCTGTTTGTCGTTGACGAGTGAGACCGCAGAGCGCGGGACCTCGCCCTTGGTTTGACCGACGGGAGAGCCGGCCCGCGGAGGAGACACGTCCGTGAGTTCTCTGGGCCGGCTCGCTGGAAGGGCCCCGCTGTCTGTGTGCTCACTGCTTTTTCAGCTTGCCCCTGTTTCGTGTCAGTGTCTGCCAGCCACGACGTGCAGGGGCCCGGAGTTCACCCTCTTCATCCTCCTCTTGTGTTGAAGGTTTACGCTGGGCAGGCAAGGGGCTATTCCCTTCCTCTTGTAAGGATTTCCAAGGGGATAGGAGGAGGCCTAGAAAAACACCCCAAATTCTTTGACTTCAGGCTTGGACTTGAGTCCTGCCTCAGGGTGGTGGTTTGGGGAGAGGGCCCGGGGAAGCGAGGAGACGGAACAAAGACCAGGGCTTGGGTCCAAACCCAAACGCACGTATCTGGCAGTTCCTTTCATCTTTTCTTTGAGGCAAGAGTGCACTTTCTTTCATGCAAACTCAGGCCAAATCTGTGGTCAGACTCTGCCCATCAAGAGAGCTGGGATGAGGAAGGGGTGGCAGGCAGGGCCAGCTCCCACCAGGAGAGCTCGTTTCTCACTCCCCCTTGGTGTGGCCCCAGTGGCTTCTTCTTCTAACCGGTGGAAACCGAAGCAGGTATTCAAAAGAAAAGCACAGATTTGGTGCCTTGAGCGGTGAGGTTCTGTCGTGAAATTCCCAGGGCGCACGTCGACACGCCGCTGCGGCCATTCCTGCTGAAATGTGGCTCTTGCCCTGACCGCGACCTGCTTCCAGAACTGCCTAATCGCTCCTCTCAGCGAGACCCCAGTCTTCTCCCTGAGCCTTCTGTGAGCAGTTCTCCATGTTCTTCTCATTCATTTCTAAGGCTGTTTAGCTTATTTTCCTGAAATAGCATAGTTCAAACAACAACAATTTGAGCTTCTATATGAATTCTTTAAGGAGAGGTGCTTATGTCTTCTGCTAATTGAGATTTTGGCCTGTTTTTCCAATTTTGATTCACTTACTTGGAAGTCGATCTGAAAGATTTATTGATAAGACCATAAAGACCCTAGTAAATGGCATTCAATTTAACTTCTTTCAAGGGATTTGTTGAAAAGTTATTTATGATTTCAAGGGCAATTTTTACTTATTAGATACCTACCCTGTTGGCCTGATACATAGGATGGACTGCTGAGAATAGAAGGTCAAATGCCAGGCCCAGGCCTCCACTCCTGGACCTGCCGCCCCCAAATGAGTGCTGTGCCCACCGGAGGCGTGTGCAGGAGTGTCCACGGCAGCGTCACTCCTCAGCAGCAACCCAGGCTCCAGGTGTCGAACATCCGGTGACAGGAGGGTGGGTGCAACCCTGGGGACCCGAGCAACCTGCAGCGACGTGGACGGACGGGGCACACTGGACGTCCCCCCTGGTGACCCGTGAGGAAGCAAAAGTGGGCACATGCGACCACACCCTCTACGGCTCCATTTATATTAAGGTCAGAGCAGGCACGAGTCAACGACGGTGACAAGGTCAGAAGAGAGCTGACTGCTGGGGTGTTGACTGGGAAGGTGGGGGTGGGCATCTGGGGCTCTAGAAATGTGTCCATCCTGATCTGGCCGGAGCCACACAGTGGGAGCACGTGTAAACACGGCTGAGCCGTTTGGTGAGATGCGTGCATTTTCTATATGTATGTTATAATGCGATGAGATAGCTTAAAAAGAAAAGATGAACGATATGGAGCCCCTGACCTCTGGGAGCACGAGACACACGTGGAAGGGATCGTGTCCCTGCCTGGGGCCCAGAGCTGGCCCAGAAGAGCAGTTTGCGGGAGGAGCCGTGGGAACCACAACCCTGCTCTCCAACCCCTGAGTCCAGAGAATGCTTCCCGGCTCTGCTTCTGATCTCCCCGAGGCCTTTGGCTTTGCTAGCTGCTCCCATTGTCAGAAGTGCTCTCTGCTCACGTAGCCTCGTGGCTCGCAGTGGATCCCCTCCTCCCCTTGGCCCATCTGGTTCTGTCTCTTTCCGGTTTCCTCTCTGGGTCTGGCCCTGACGGGTCTGTCCATCTCTCTCCTGCCCTGGTCTCCGATTCCCTGCCCGGGTCTGGCCCTGATGGATCTGTCCATCTGTCTCTCTCGCCCTGGTTTCAGAACAGAAATCACTGACTTGAGTAAAAGTAGGCGGCACGAAAGAGCTCGCTTTGACCTTGGGTGCAGCTGAGTTCTGGCTCTGCCCTTCCATCAGCTCTGGTTCTCAGAGCTGCTCTCCCACCTGCGGGCCTTGCTCTCAGGTGGATCCCAGAAGCCTCTGACGCCCCATGACTGTGTGGTTGGCAGGACGCTCTGTGTCTCTCCACCAAGCCTCCCCAGAGAGTCTCTGTCCTGACTGGGCCCACAGGCTCCCCCTGGACTGACCAGTGACCAGGGGGTGGAGGCTCTGGGGTGCTGGCCTGTCCCCGAGCCCACCTTGGGAGCTGGCACCAAGCCCAGGCTGCCCCACTGCCACCTAGCTGAGCCCCTGAGGGAGGCGCTGGCAACGCCCTAAGTTGGCAGCAGCACCCAGAGCCGAGCCCCGGGCAGCCTTCCCTCTGGGCTGCGGTTCAGCCTCTGAGTCACCCTGCCCATCACTGTCTCTGCTGCTGGCCACGCACTTCCTAGGACGGGTCATTGTCAGGGGAACGGCAGTCAAAGAAAGGATCCCTTTCAGCCTGTCCTCACCTGCCCTGCCGGGTCCCCTGCGGTGGAGACAAGGAAGGAACCTGCACTCGCCGGTCCAGGCCGGCCGGCCAGCATCGCGGGTCAGTCCCCAGAACGATGCTCCTGAGGGATGGGCCCAGAGCCTCACCCCCAGCCCCTCCTCACGCCTGCCTGGGCCCTGACTCTACCCCCTGCCCCCCAGACGAGGAACAGACAGGGTGTTTGGAGAAAAGACAGAGCTGCAGGCCCACAGCCTGGCCACAAGGAGGCCGACAGGGGACGGAGCCCCCAAGGGCCGGGGGGTGGCGGTGACCACCCTGCCCCAGTTCCTCTGCGGGCTCCGGGTCTGGTGGGGCATCGCCCAGGGTCCTGTCCCTGCGGCTCCATCCCGAGGGTCCCCTGGTGCTCACGCCGGCCCTGACCCCGCCCTAGGCCTGAGGAGGGGAACACAAACACTTCTGTTAATTGATCTCAGCACGTTCCTCTGTCGCTGGGATATTTCACCTGGGGAGAAAAGCCACCTCACACAGCAACACAAATCCTGTATTCTGGAGTTGGTTTGATGAAAATCACTATAAACCACGGCACTTCCAAAAACTGACTAGCCCTACAGCCCCAGGGGCAGGGCCACGGTGTGCTCCTCCCTGAAGGAGGGCCAGTGCGGCCCGAAGCTGCTGAGAGCTCCACGCAGGCTTAGCACAGCCTGCGCCTGAGCTCAGCGGGCCACCGCTTCCTCGTCACGGGGCACGTAGCAGAGTCCCGAATAACAGCTCCGCCGTCCAACGTACACTTACTGGATTAGCAGAGCTAACAAACGCTGTCTTATTCCTGGCTTCCTCCTCTGAAACCCAATCCTTCCAGAGGCAAATAAACTGTTCCCACTCGCTGACCTTCCTCCTCCCAGGGAACGGACAGGTCTGCTTCTCCCAACCCAGGCCTGTCCCCTCCCGGCAGGTTAAACTGAACCACCTGCAGAAGCCGTGGGGTCCCTTTCAGGAAGATGACGCGTTCTCCTTGGCTCTGACTTTCTGAGAGACGAGGCTAGACGACAGGAAATCGGAAGGACTGGTGTGCAGGCCCCACGGGAGGCCAGTCTAAAGGCCCCAGGTGGCCAGCCCGTCCCTGCCCGCCAGGTGGTCTCCTTCTTCCCCCGTCTTCCCTGCGGAGTTTCCCTGACCCCCGAGAACACGAGGCCCGGAGGCACTGTCCTCCCCTGGACTCTGGGGCTGGCTCAGGGCTCCTGGAGGGCTGTGGGGGCTGACACCCTCTGCCCCTGGGGGCTGGCGCCCTCTTCCCTCCCCGGAGTGTGGCCTCAGGCGCGGGGTGCAGGTCAGCGGGCTGGCCTGGCCTCGGCCTGGACGCCCCTCCTGGCCGCCATGCTCACTCCTCTGAGCAGGGGTGTTTGGGGCCACGACGGCAGGGGACCGGCGTGTCCTGGCCGCAGTGAGCGCTGCACTCACCACCCCTGGATGTCCGCTAGCCGTGCCGGGTGTGATGGGCAGGGGTCTGGGGACCAGGCCCGGGGACCAGCTCCAGACTGAGGAGGGACGGGGCCCAGCCTGGGGCAGCCGGGGAAGAGCCGACCGCCTGTGAGAGCTGTGACCGCTCTGCTGCCCCAGGAGCTGCCGTGAGGCTGTAGAAGGCTGCCGTCACCGGGGCTCGGTCAGAGGGGAGAAGGGGGTCTGAGCGCCGGAGGGTGGGCAGTCGTGGGTCGGTGTGGGCTGGGAGGACAGGCATGCTGATGGAGCAGGTATTGTAAGCTTTCCATGTTCTACGCGATGAAACAGAAAAAGACGGGCGTCAGCGCTGATGGCTCTATGTGCAAGCTTGTATATATTAAAAAAAACTACCTGTTCCCGACTTCAAACACATTCTTTACCTGATTATTACGCCATCGGGTAAAGAGGATTATACCCCTTCCAGAATATTGTGTTTATTTTCGTATTCACGATAGAGGAATGCTTTCATATCAACTTGGCCGTGTAAAGAGTTTGATTTTTAAACATTCAGGGTAGTTACAGCGTTCTAACTGCCCCCCTCCCCCGGCTCTGCCAAACTCTACAAGACGGGCGTCCCCAGGGCCGTGGGCCACGGTGGCCGTGTGTGCAGTCAGGGAGGTAGGAAGACGGACGGCGGGGGAGGGGAGGCCTGAGGAGCCTGCCTCGGGCCACGCCGCAGGCGGAGTGTGCAACACCGACTGCCCACACAGCTACTGCCCCCCGCTGCGGGCCGGGGCTCCGCGGGGCTCCCTCCTGTCGCTCCAAACCACCGCTTTAAGACAGCCCCTTAGGTTCTAGAGGAAGCCGCCTTCCACCAGGCCACCAGCTGAGCAAACAACCCCAGGAAAGAGAAACTGGGCTTGGTTTGGGCAGGGCCCAGGCGGGAGGGGGTGCAGGCTTTGGCGGGGCAGGTCCTCAGGTAGGGAACGAGGCCCGGTGCCCTGCAGCACGCCGGCCGTGAGCAATTTGCAGCCTTCTGCTCCTGACTTTTGTTTAGTGGGACCAGAGGCAGAAAGCCGAGGCAGCAGGTGACCGCGTGGCAGGAGGTCAAGGGTGCAGGGAGAGAAGGGGCAGGAGACACGGCTGCGGGTGCCCTGATGGGTGCAGAGTGTGCCCCGGGGTCACTGGAAATCCCGACAAAGGGGCGGCCTTTGGGGAAATCCCAAACAAGCCTTGTCAAGACTTTTCCTCTTTCGCTTGGAAATCTTTCCTTATTCTAAGAAACATTTCACACGTTTGTTTCTGGCTCTCTTTATACTTTCCCGAAACTCGTTGGGGTAAAAACGACTCGATGCCTGAAAAGCCCCTTATGGAGGGTGTGTGTAAAGGTGTCTCTGAGCGTGAAACACAAGATCCTCATACTCTGTCTTTCCAGCAGCTAGCAGCTGAGCAAAAGCTGATGCTCTGAACCTTTTTCCGTGGTTTCCGAGCGGGTGCTTTCCCCGGCAATTCCTGTCCCTTCCTGAGGACAGAACCCTCACTTTTCTGGATGACTCTGTGCACTGAAGAGTAAATCCTGATTTTAGAGTCTCGGGTGTTTCTCCCCCTTTTTCCACACTCACACCTGGATTCTGATGCATCAGCCAAATTCAGGTGGAAAAAATCAGATGCTTATAAAAATATTCTAAAAAGTCATGCCTAACCTTTAAGGGGAAAGGGCTAGCTGTTTCATTAAACATTTATCACTTTTTGGAGGGGAAATAAACTTTATTTTCCTCTCTTGGGGAATTACCCAGAAGCAATAAAATGCTATTTTACAACTGAATATTCCAGTTTACATCTCGTGGAACGAAGCAAAATAAATATAAACTTTAGAAGTACGGTCATGGCCCATGTATTTTAAAAAGTGTTGTCACCACGGACCAGTGCAGCTCGAATGTGTTTCTTTCGTGTTCCACTGTACAGGACCGGACAGCCTTACTCCTAACGTCAGTCTTGTTTCTTAATTGTCTGATTTCTGTTGTAGTGTTTGATAAGGGGGAAACAAGGATTGGTAATGGAATATTACATCTTTTTAAAGAATAAACGTTAAAATCTGAGAGTAATTCCTGGGAATGAATTCCGTTCCCCCTTCTCCATCCTGCAGATCTTTCCTGGCTGGCTGTACTTTTGTTTTTGTTCAAGTTTCTCTTTCTCTTGGAGTTTACAGGCACCTCCTCTGCAAAGAATTCATCTCAGTTTAAGTGCCTCCCCCTACACATCCAAGGATCAGGAAGGAAATGCTCTGGAGCCTGGGATTTGCTTCCAAGCAGTGCAGGAGGCTGAGCAGTGGAGGGGGGTGTGGGTGAGGGCAGAGGTCTACCAGCTGGCCGTGAGCTGAGCATCGTTGAAGCTGCACATGGGGTGCTCGGAGCTTATGACGTTATTCTCTTTAGGATGGTCTGAAGTGTTCCACAGAAACATTTTCCTCAGTTCTCTCCGGTCTTCACTTTTCTCTTTCACTGGACTCTGGGTTCCCTCCTGGAGTCCCCGAATGTTTACTCTGGAAAGGGTGCCACCTGCCCAGCTGACTGGCTCTGACAATGAGATTTTTGGAGGTCTTTCTGAAGATATCCCAGCCTGATAAGACAGTGTTTCTCACTCGCTGTGTCTGAGCAAGTGTTATTTTAATTCTGTTGGAGCGAGTGGGTCCCCGCCCTCAGGAGCCCAGGCTGAACTTGGACGAGGGGCTTCCCCCCCTTCAGGTCCAGCTCTGTGTCCTCCCCTTCTCTTTGCCTCCCTCCACCGTGTCTCTTCCCACCGCTACTCTTCTCTTCCTTCCTATCAGTTCTAACTCAACCCTCTTGCCTAGACATGAGGGGAGGTCTGCCCACCACTGTCCTCAAACCCAGACCCCTCCAGAGCCGGTGGGCGAGTGCTCAGCCACCATCAGGCATTCATCTAAGGCACCTACTTAAACCCGTAGCAGGCTGGAATAGGTGTTGCCACACAGCCCCTGTCTGACACTGGGCAGTCTCCAAAGGGATGAATTCAAACTCTGTCCACAATGGAGGTTTAGATATGCTCAGAAAAAGCTAATGGGAAGTCTGGGTGAGGGCGTTACCATCTGGAGTCAGGAGAGAGAGCTGGAATTGGACCCCTGAAAGCCCTTCCACTTTGCCAGGCTCCTCAGAACACACAAAGCTTCCTTGTGTTCTCTCTGTTACGAGTGGGATGGGTAACTAAAAACCACAGGCAGATGATCGCATCAGAATTCCAAATTACTTCAATAGACGAGAATCAGGGTGTAGAGCTGACAAGGTCAGACACAGCATGAACAGCGCTGCAGCCTGCGTTTGGGGGAGAAGCACCAAGGCCAGTTGCATAGCGGAGCCCGGACATTAGGCATATACGAAAGGCGTGAGATCTCAGAGAATCTGGGCTGAGCCTGAAGGAAAAGTCCAACTGCGTGAATGTATTCGTGAATGCATTTACACATCCACAGCAAGGGAGGCGACGGTTCCGTGTCCTGGTGCCACGTCATGGTCCCTGTAAGAAAGGGACTGACACGCGTGGGAAAATCCAGAGGTGAGTGAGTGGGCTGGGGAGGAGTCTGGAAATGATTGTTTATAGGATCATGAAAGGAAATGGGAGCGACTAGAGCCCCAGGTTTCTAGGAAGACAAAAGGGGCACCCAGGACACTGGGAAGTCCTCACAAACGACACAAGGGAAGAGAGGAGTGTGGTGAGGACCTTGTGACACTGGCGAAACCCTGGGCTCGCCCCGAGCTGCACATGGAGAATCGCGTGCTAACCTGCACATAAAGAACCAAAGGACTTTGAGTTAACAGATCGACCACGCAGGTGCCGGCCCAGTCACTGGGCAGCGAGTGCGAGGGGCAGATCCAAACACCGCAGCAAAGACCCTGAAAGCGACCCGACCCAGAAGCCACAGAGACGGTGAGCGGGAGCTCGCAGCCTGAGCCTCCTTGGGTTGATTGTCTACTACAACAAAAGCACCAATACTTTCTGTACATTTTACCCGGAGTCTCATTACATAATAGTCAAAATGTCCAGGATGTGACCAGAAATTACTTGGTACAGAAAGAATTAGAAAACTCTCAACTGGCATGGCAAAAGACAGTCAACAGACACCAATAAAGTGGCACAGAGGCTGGAATTATATGACAAAGATATTAGGAGAAACTATTAATAAAATGTTCCAAAAAACAGTTGAGAATACACTTCAAACAAATGAAAAGAAAGAACTGGAAAATGTAACAACACAACCTTATTAAGGCTTATTAAGATAATGTTAGTGTTCCTATGATAATGTGTTTAACTATGTACATATAGTTTATTTTTCAAAACAATGACCCTTTTTAAAAACCTGTTTGCAAATTCCTGAAAATTAAACGACCAGGTCACAGCATAGCCATCTACTCTGAACACTCGTTTCAATGCGCAGTAAAATGCCCCGCACGGGAGGACTTGTTAGAGGATTTAATGCAGAGACCAACACTGTGAAACTCCAGTGGTAGCCAAATGTGCGTTGCTAAATAGAGCTAGCTCATGGTCTAGGGAATAGGTACACTCTGGGAAATGCTGGCCCAGAGAACCAGGCTTGGTCTGTGGCTCAGTGGTGTAGAATCCGCCTGCAGTGCAGGACAGGCAGGAGACATGGGTTTGATCCCTGGGTTGGGAAGATCCCCTGGAGAAGGAAATGACAACCCACTCCAGTATTCTTACCAGGAAAATCCCATGGACAGAGGAGCCTGGCGGGCTAAGGTCCATGGGGTCGCAAAGAGTCGGACACGACTGAGCGACTGAGCGTAAGCAGAACCCAAACAAACAACTTGCCCCCACGACGCTCTTATTCCCTGACTGTGTTCTCGTCTCTCTCTGGCTCTATAGCCACTTAAAGCCCTTGCATCCCCTCCAATCCCAGGCCTTTAATCTTTCCTGTTGTCTTCTTTCTACACCCTTCTCTATAACTCGTCTCTTGGCACAAAGCAAGCGCTTGTCACTGTTTCTTCACAGACAGCAGCCAAGTTTAAAGTCTGGACTTACCAATCACAGTTTTGGAAAGGCCATACTTATTTTCTTCTATTGCTCTTTCCCCAGACTTAATAATTACACCCTCAAAATTGTCTCTCACAATATCCATATGCTTTGCAGCTCTTAAATCACAGGAAAGATGAAGACTGTCTCATAAGCTTGGCAAGGCGAGCCTCTGTGAGAATGTCAGACAGCAGTCCGCTTTCTGGTGGCCAGATGATTTGTCCTCAGATCTCCATCTGTGTTGACCTTCCTCCCACCGTTTAATTGCTAGAGCCCGGAGCCCTCGTTAGTAAGAGTGGAAGGAGCCAAGCAGTCAGAGATGATGCGGTTTCCCCTGCGGTCCTCAGATGGACCATCCGTCACAGATAGGCTATCGTCGGCATCCCTGGATCTCGCTCGGGAAACGCTATTTTTATTACTCTGGAACATGTTTATGTCCATGAACATCATCCTGAACTACAGGAAGACGGCTTGATAGCTAATTCCTCTTCATTTGCGCGCAGCTGTTTCGCCTGTGTTGACAATTTCCCTGAAGAAAAATGTTGCCCCTGGTGGAGCGGGAGCCTCTTTCAGCATTGCCAGAGTTCCAGAAACAAACGACGTGCGAGGGTGAAGCGCTGTGCTGGGCGGCGGGGGCCGGGGGGGGGGCTCCCTCTGAAAGCAGGCGGCGCCTAGGGGGAGGTTCGGCGGGGGCGAAGCCCTGAGAGCCTGCCTAGCCCTCTCTGGGAACCAGTGTTTGACGCTGACACGGGTGGGATGACCAGATTCAGAGCGGAGGCCGACCACCTCGGGACACCGTCTCTCCACCGCTTTCATGAGTGCTTCAACGCCATAATTTAGACGTTGGCAAATCGGTTTCCGGGCAGATGTGTTCACACACTTGCGGATTACCAAGATCAGGTTGTTGGTTTGCTTTCTGCTCGCCTGCCCAAGAGGACGTCGGCACAGTGGGGCTCCTCACCATCGGCCGGCGACACCATGCCTCTGTTCCCTGAAGAGCGCACACTGTCTTCCTTTAGACACGCTGGGCATTTTGGAAGACGTAGAGTTTCTTATTCTTTTAAGCACTTCTAATATTTGCAGTCTCCTCGGAGGAATGACTGAGTTCCAGTGTTTTTCCTCCTTCTTTGCATCTTCACCTCCTAAGATAGAGCTTGTCCGGCAGCCTTGTCCAGGCAGACAGTGGAAACACTGTTCTCAGGGGTCCCGTCGTTATAACACTTCTGTTTGTAACACTAATCATAGTTTCAAGATCTAGGACTCCATTTAGTCATAAAGAGATCCTCTAGGCTGCATAGGGTAGAAATAGTAGATGTATCAGGTGTGGTAATTATTGGTCAGTCTTAACGGGCAGAATACAACTATTTTTAATGATAATTAAACTAGAATAGCTTCAATGTTGCTAATGGTTTACAATATGTAGCACACCTACACATTGTAGGTGAATATGAACCAATTGTTCACACTGGTATATCAGCCACACACAGATGGGGCCAAAGTGGAAACAGTGAGAGATTTTATGTTCTTTGGCTCCAAAATCATTGCAGGTGGTAAAATTAAAAGATACTTGCTCCTTGGAAGGAAAGCTACGACAAACCTAGACAGCATGTTAGGAAGCGGAACTATCACTTTGCCGACAAAGGTCCATATAATCAAAGCTATGGTTTTTCCAGTAGTCATGTAGGGATATGAGAGTTAGACCATGCAGAATGCTGAGCACCAAAGAACTGATGCTTTTGAATTGTGGTGCTAGAGAAGACTCTTGAGAGTCCCTTGGACTGCAAGGAGATCAAACCAGTCAATCCTAAAGGAAATCAGTCCTGAATATTCATTGGAAGGACTGATGCTGAAATTGAAAAAAAAGTTCAAGGGTGAAGCTACTCTTCAGGGGAGTGTGGGAAGGTGTTCGGGGAACCAGCACTTTCCAAGGTAAATGAGAGATTGTATCTTATTTTTCTTAGAAAGGAGGATTTGAAAGCAAATCCAGTACTTCAGCCACCTGATGAGAAGAGCCGACTCACTGGAAAAGACCCTGGTGCTGGGAAAGATTGAGGGCAGGAGAAGTAGGGGACGACAGAGGATGAGGTGGTTAAACAGCATCACTGACTCAACGGACATGAGTCTGAGCAAACTCTTGGAGACAGCGAAGGACAGGGAAGCTTGGGCCATTGGGTCGCAAAGAGATGGACACTGCTTAGCGACTGAACTACAACAAAGTAAAGTCTACCTTCATGAAAAAGAATAAAACAATCTTTTCAAAAAGAAAGAATGGCAAATCTTACCCCACTTATTGCAGACAATACTAGATCTATAACTTATGATGAGTTAAAAATGAAGTTATTATAAAGATGGCTGTGTTGGTGCCGTTACTGCTGAGAGCTAAGGAAAGTTCTCCCTTTCGTGTTTAGAGTTACATGCCTCCCTTTCATCTGTGGTGTCAGCATGTGTCCAGAAGCAGTTCTGGTTTCCAGAGAGGATGGTCCAGGCGAGGCAAAAGGAAACCAGAAATTTCTACTAAAGACATACAAATATGCGCTGTGCACTTACAACAGAGAGACCAGCACTTTCCAAGATAAATGAAAGAGCTTACCCTATTTTTCTCAGAAAGGGAGATTTGGAACGAATCCATTTATAATTTCAAAGTCATAAATGGATTGATAAAACAGTGACACATTCGGTGTGTATCCTTTAGTAACACGGAATTTAAAAAGCAGAAACTGCTATGGTATCATTTCACCCAAAGCATAATAAATACAGAGAGGAAGATCACTGGAGTTGATGCCTAAACAAATACTGTGGCTCAAGACCCTCTAACATGGTGAGGGAAAGGTTGAAAAAGGCCTTATTCTGGGTGGTATTTGAAACACACCCTCCACCATGATTAACCCAAAGACAAACTGAGGGAGGCCAGCTATGCACTCTTCTTTTGGGTCAAGGAAGTCACTGAGATACAATTTCATGTCCTACTTTGAAAATCCAGGATCAGTGTTATCCGGACTTAGGCCGTGTTTTGACAAATTATCCTGGGAAGAAGAGTTGCCACAGAGCACGGCCTGTTTCATTCCTTGGGAAAGCAACGCCCTGGTTCTCAGGCTCCCGTGAAGGCCACGCTGAAGAAGGGGCCCATCTTCAGACTGAGCATGAGGCTAGGCCCAGGGCCCACCCGACAGGTAGACATGGAGTCAGAGCGTCCGCCTGACAGATTCTGCGTACACTTCTCTGGGCGGGGACTAAGAGGCATCGCAAGGAAGGTGTGGTTCTAGGCAGAATCAAAGCTCGCATTTTTCAACCATGTCCCAAAGTCCTACATGTTCCCTTCAGTCCCCTGTTCTGAGGACCAGCCTCCCTCGAGGAATAGAGTCCAGGCGTAGAACCTTCTAAAGGGTCCCCTGACGTCGCCCTGGGAGACCTGGCCAAGACCAGTCGTCGTGGCAGCCTCCTACTGCAGGGAGCTCAAGTGAGCTTACTTTGACTTAACAGTGACTAGATGGGTGATGACCTCCCAGGGGACGCTACTGGTTAAAAACTCCACTTGCCAATGCAGGAGACGCAAGAGACCCAGGTTCAGTCCCCGGGTCGAGGTGATCCCCTGGAGTATGCAATGGCAACCCACTCCAGTACTCTTGTCTGGAGAATCCCATGGACAGAGGAGCCTTGTGGGCTACAGTCCACGGGGTCGTAAAGAGTCGGACACGACTGAGCGACTAAACAGCAGCACCAGACGGGTGGTACTTCAGGGGACTCAGCGGTCATCGTTACGAGGTGGCTCTGGTCTCCACAGTTCACGCCCCCCTTGACTGCTGACCGCCGTGCCTGCAGGAGCTTCTCGTGGCTCCCTGGGTGAAGCTGCGCGAGGATTTAGCTTCTGAGCCAGGGCGACACCGGCAGCTCGGGAGTGCGGAGCCCCTCAGGGGTCGTCTGCTCCGTGTCTCCAGGCCTTGCCCCTGTGGCCACCGTGCCAGCGGGCTCTGTCCCTTTCCAGGGCAGGGACCCGTATTTTCTGAGTGTCCCACATCACCTGCTCAGCTTTGATCCTGGGAAAAACCAGGAAGCAGCTAGAGCTGGGTTTCTGCTCAGATGATCAGGGCTAGGGAGCAGAGTTAACAAGTAACAGATGCACAGTCAGAGGACTCACCGGGCGGCCAGCCGTGAGGACCCCAGGTGTACACCTGGCTTCGGCAGAAGAGGCTCGTTCCGTGCGTCCTGAGCTAAATTCTGTGGTCAGCTGTCAGCCTGGCTTCACAAAACATTACTCCTTAAGCTGAGCTTTCCTTAAACAGAGCTTTGAATTACCCGAGTTCTTAATATTCCATCTGGCTCCTGGCAGGAGAAGAAGTCGGGAGAGGAAGGAAAGCCCACCTTCTGTCTTCTCCAGAAGCTGAGGGGCTGACAAGTTTGTCAGTGTTTGTAAATCCGCAGGCTTCTCGTTATACTTTCATGCAACGTAGACAAGTGGAATTTAAGGTCTCAAGTTTGATAAAGAGAGCCCAGCCCTCTCATTCTCAGGGTAGGTTCCCCTGCGTCTAGGGAGAAGGGCTGTCAGGGTTAGCAAACAGAATCACAGTAAGTACAGTTAAATTTGAATTTCAGATAAACAACAAATGATTCTTTATAAGTATATCACAGGCTTCCCACGTGGCTTAGCAGTAAAGAATCTGCCGGCCAATGCAAGATATAGGTTCGATCCCTGGGTCGGGAAAACTCCCTGGAGAAGGGAATGGCAGTGCCCTGCAGTATTCTTGCCTGGAGAAGCCCCAGAACAGCCCTGGCGGGCTCTAGTCTGTACGGTTGCAAAGAGTCGGACATGACTGAAGCGACTGAGCAGGCATGCAGCCATAAGTATATCCTCAATAGTGCCTGGGACATACACTGAAACGTGAGTTGTTGTTTATCTGAAATCCAGGTTTAGATGTGTGTCCTGTGTTGCATCGGGCAACCCTCCGTGGGGCTTATGAAACGGGCCTGAGTTACTGCTACACCTGCATGCAGCTCTGGAGGCCCCTGGGCATGCTGCGGCGGGCCTGCGCTTCCCACGCTGACTTACTGGTTATGTCTGTGACACACAGAGGCCTGGCAGCGAGGAGCCACACAAAAGGCATTGCCACGCAGACGCAGAAATCTGCTGTGGGAAAGACAAGGGCAAGTTTGGAGCCGGGTCTTTGGAGTTCAGGCTTCAGGGAGGGGAAGTTCCTCAGGAGATCTGACGGGCAGTGGTGGAAAACAGCATTCAGTTGTCACCCCTGGGTTTGAAACTGTGGCTTTCTATCATTCTCGCCAGGCTCACGCCCTGTGACACTCGGGCGCGGAGGGTATTCTATGGCCCAGGGCTGTTTGCGGCCAGATGTTAATCTTGCTGTCTCTTCTGTTGCTGCTGTGTTGTCTCCATATCACAGAACGATGGCCCGGAACGAGGGCCGTAATACTTATCACAGAACAATGGCCCGGAACGAGGGCCGTAATACTCGGTAGTCCACGTCAAGTTGCAAGGTCTGGGAAGCCTATACTCATCTCAAAAATTGTTTTCAGTACCTTCCTCCCTTTTCTAAAATCCACTCACTTGTAACTAAGAGCCCTGCATTCGCACTCTGAAAAAAAATCCCCGACTTCTGGGGAAAGGATGTTGATGCAGTTACTGTCCTCATTACTGGACATCATGTTCATATTACCATGGGAAAGAGCCCTTTCCCTTCAAGAGGAAGGCGTCCCTGAGCTGCCTGGAGAAGCACATCAAGTCCCACAGCGCCCCCCGCTGTCCTTTAGAGGGAGTGCACGCCTCCTGGGTTGGGCGGTTACGAGAGGTCGGTCCGACCCTTGGTACAGTTCTGTGCATGCTTGCCACCTCTTCTTAATCTCTTCTGCTTCTGTTAGGTCCCTGCCGTTTCTGCCCTTTATTGTGCCCATCCTTGCATGAAATGTTCCCTTGGTATTTCTAATTTTCTTGAAGAGCTGTGGGAAGAGTCTTTCCTACGCTGTTGTTTTCCTCTATTTCTTTGTGTGCTCACTTTAAGAAGGCTTCCTTCCTTCTCTTTGTTATTCTCTGGAACTCTGCATTCAGTTGGGTATATTTTTCTGTTTCTTCTTTGCCTTTCGCTTCTCTTCTTTTCTCAGCTATTTGTAAAACCTCATAAAACCACTTTGGCTTCTTGCATTTCTTTTCCTTTGAGATGGTTTTGGTCACCACCTCCCGGACAATATTACTAACCTCCATCCATAGTTCTTCAGGCACTCTGTATACCAGATCTAATCTCTTGAATCTATCTGTCACCTCCAGTATATAATCATAAGGGATTTTACTTAGGTCATACCTAAATGGTCTAGCTGATTTCCCTACTTCAATTTTAAGCCTGAATTTTGCCGTAAGGCGCCAATGATCTGAGCCACAGTCAGCTCCAGGTCTTGTTTCTGCTGACCATACAGAGCTTCGGATGCCTTTGCTGTTTGAGTCCAAGGTGCTAGGGCACCGAACGTAAAGCCAGGGAGGATGACCTAGAAAAGCGTCCACTGACTCCAGACGGGGAACAGGAGCAAAGCGCCAAATCGTCCAAGGGAATATCTGCACGACACCTTGGCAGAGCAGGTGGGGCTCCGGATTCCCTTCTACGCAGACAAGAAAACGAAAATCAGGCACAGCTGTCAAAGAGTGAAAGGAGCTGGACCCAGCTGGACCCTGCAACCCCAGGCGGGTTTCAGCTTGCTCGGGAGCTGCGGGCTCCTTGGGGTCAGATCTGAGGCTGCAGCCCCCGAGTGGTAGGAGCATCCCTTTCTCCCTGCTGGGAGCACCGTGAACTCGGCAGGCTTCCCACCCACCCGACGGCACTGTGGCCAGTGCCTCCTCTCCCTGTGGACATCCGGTTTCAGAGGCGTGCGGCCAGTCAGGACTACCTGGTCCAGGCCCTTCTCTCACTCTATAAGCCTTGGGTGACTAGGCTAAAGTCCCAGTGACATCTCTGTACAGATACTTTATTTCCACCAGCTGCAGCGTGGCTCATGACCCAGTAGCGTATTCTGTTTACAAACTTCTCAGTTTGGTGGCAAAATGAAATTTCAAAGAGATGACAGATGGTCACAGAGGGACTTGGGAGGTGGGTGCCCAGGTACCTGGCCAAGCCTCCTCAGACACTTGGTTTTATTGCTTTTAGAGTCTGTTTGGTTCATAGAAATGTATGAAGTCACACCCCAAACAGATGAAGGGTTAGTCTTGGTCTGCTGGCGAGCTATTCTTCCATGACCCTGGTATGCAGAGCCGAGGGTAAACCATTACACTCAAGGTGGTTCTGGAGCCAGATTGGAGTCCTTTCCGAGCTCAGGTAGATCAGCTTAAGTTCACAACTGAATTTAAATGCTTTTAAAAATGGAGCAATATTTTAGTAAAATTAAACAAAACAAAACAGATCAACTCGCAGCATCTCAGATATTTCAGTTTTCTTTCATAGATCAAAGAACTCTGCGTATGTTTAATTCTTCTGAGTCTTAGGTTTATAACAATGAAGAACCTGAAAACAGGACCCCAAAAGACAAAACACTCAAACTTGACCTGACTGTCCTAAAAGGGAAAGTCCTTAAAACATCCTCATGTTTGGGTCAGGCTGCCAGACTTTTAAAATAAATTACGGTAAATAGAGCCAGAGAAGAGAATCACGTGCGGAGGGCGTTCTCTTGGAAATCTTGTCTGGAAACCTCGTCAGGAACTGGTTGCAGACCATCCTCCTTCGCCCCGGCTTTTGGGTTTATTTGGTCACTACTGTTCCTGTGAAAGGCAGCTGCGGGCCTCTTGTTTTCTGTGACCAATTTCCATAAAGTTCGTTTAGCAGTTCAAACTTTATTAAGACTCTTGACAAAAACAGCTGCTAGAATTGCAAAGGAATGTAATAAAAACACACGGCCAGAAACAACCAGAGTCTATAAAAGCAGCACCCACTGTGCACAGAGCCCCGGGCGCGCAGGCTGGTCACAGCCTCGCCTGGACCCGGGGCCCGCGTGGCCGATGGCACAGCCTCGCCCGGACCAGGGCCCTCGCGGGCAGGCTGGTCACAGCCTCGCCCGGACCGGGGCCCACGCGACAGATGGCAGGGCCCTTGGGCTCGGCCAGCACTCTGAGGCTGGGGCTGCCTGCCGTCACCCGGCCGACAGCCCAGTTATGGTCCAGGCAGGACGCCAGCGAGCGCGGCACTGGAGAGGCCTCGAAGTCTTAATGCCTGAAGAAGCACCAGCACAAATGCATTTTACATTGGTTTTTTTTTTTTTTTTAAGCAGTAAAAAATCTCCAACACGCACTCATTTACAGAAAAGAGAACAATACACGTTCAGTGGATTGCAGTCTCCATATTCTCACCAAGGGGCACAAATTGGAATCAGCCAAAGACTCTGAGGTGCCCTTGAAAACTGTGGGGGAAGTGGGGGTTTGAATGGAAATATGCAGTAGGAACCCATGCGACAACCCACGGTGGTCACGCGTCTTTGGTTTGGGGGATCCTGGATGTTCATCCCGTGTGCTGGTAAAACGACATCCAGATATTTCAGGGGCAATGGGAACACGACAGTGGAAGTTGTTTCCACAGAAAAATGTAGGACTCAGAAAATTAGAAAATGCAGTTTATTTTTGTGGGTTTTGACTGAAATCACAGAAGAGTTGATCTGAAGAGGCTGGTATGATAAAGGAGGAGAGAGAAGCTGAAACCGCCCTCCCAGTCTCCTTCCCCGACCCAGGCCCCCGACACACACCCAGGAGGAGGGATCCTCAGCATTCCAGTGAGGGCTTGCCCGAGCCTGGGGCCGCTCATTCATTCACTCTCATTCATTCACTTGCCCCTTCAACAACCCCGGGGGAGCTTGTGTGCACAGCCAGGGCCCCCGCGTGAGGACGTGGAGTGGAGCGGCTGCCTGTCCTCCGCTGCGGGTCCTTCAACGGGAGGCCGAGGACAATGGGGTCCTCGCACAGGTGTGAGCAGGGGAAGGCTGACTGCCCGGGGGCTTGGAGGTCAGAGATGAGACAGCAGTGGAGTGAGACCCGACGGGAGCCGGAGCTGGAGGACGTCCCGGGGCGTCCTGAGAGCCGGTGCTGCGGGAGGCTGCTCTGGAGGGCTGGGCGCGGCCCCACCCGGCCCAGGAAGCTGGCTGGGGGCTTCTAGCTCATCCCCCCTCAGCCCGGCCATCTGAGGAGGAGGGGGCCTCGCCCTTCTCCAGAGCCTCTGTTTCCTGGAAGTGTTGGCCACCTGCCCCGCCAACACCGCCCGCCCGCCCGTCGCTGAGTCCTGTTTAAGGACTAGGTGTTCCGGTCCTCCAGGGGGCCGCAAGCCGAGCTCGTGCTGGCCCGCGTCCTCACAGCGGCCGTGTGCACGCTCCTGAGCCTGTCCCCTCACGCCCTGGGTGCTGGGAAGGCGCTGGGCGCACGGCCCTCAGCTCCAGTGGGAGGCCCAGGCCGGCCAGGCCGCGCAGTCAGTGGGCAGCTGTCCTGGGGCGCAGACCACCGCACGGGGCGAGGGCGCTTTGTCCCCGCCGTGGCCACACCTTAGGTGGACATCAGCCTGGCTGGAGAGTCATGAATCTTCTGAGGGGCGTGTGTGTGTGTGTGTTTGCATGTCTGTGTCTGTCTGGGGTGTCTGTGTGTTTGTGTCCGTGTGGGTCTCTGTGTGTCCATGTGTGTGTTTGTGTCTGGGGGTCCTGTGTGCCTGTGTTTGTATATGTGTGTCTGTCTGGGGGGGTTCTGTGTATCTGTGTGTGTGTGGGTCTGTGTTTGTGTGTGTGTGTGTTTGTGTGTGTGTGTCTGTGTTTGTATGTGTGTGTCTGTGTGTTTGTGTGTGTGTGTGTGTTTGTGTGTGTGTTTGTGTGTGTGTGTCTGTGTTTGTGAGTGTGTGTTTGTGTGTGTGTCTGTGTTTGTATGTGTGTTTGTGTGTGTGTGTCTGTGTGTGTCTGTGTGTGTGTGTGTGTGTCTGTCTGGGTGGGGTTCTGTGTGCCTTTATATCTGTGTGTGTCTGTGTCTGTGTCTGTACGTGTGTGATCTCTATCCAGGCAGATTGTGTTTCACTGTGCTATGGGGACTTCGAAGACACTGAGTTTTTTGCCAGTTGAAAGCCTGTGGCCACCACGAGTGGGTTGGCACCGTTTTCCCAGCAGCCTTGGCTCACTGCGTGTCTCTGTCAGTTTGGCGATTCTTGCGCTATTCCAGCCTTTTTCTGTATTGCTCTGTTTGTGATGGTATCTGTGATCAGTGATCACTGATGCGACTACTGCCCCTTGCTGAAGGTGCAGATGACGGCTAGCATTTTTTAACAATTAAGTATTTCTTAGCTAAGGTAAGTACACTGCGTTTAGACACAATAATCTGTGGTGTAAACATAACTAATATGAACCCAAACCAAAACCTTTGTGTGACTTATTCACTGCGGTTGTCTGGAACCAAACCCACAATATTTCTGAGGTGTGCCTATATTTTTTGTGGTTTCATTGAGATAGAATTCACATACCAAACGATTCACCCATTCACAGTGTGCAATGGCTTTTGGTATCAGATCAGATCAGATCAGATCAGTCACTCAGTTGTATCCAACTCTCTGCAACCCCACGAATCGCAGCACACCAGGCATCCCTGTCCATCACCAACTCCCAGAGTTCACTCAGACTCAGGTCCATCGAGTCGGTGATGCCATCCAGCCATCTCATCCTCTGTCGTCCCCTTCTCCTCCTGCCCCAAATCCCTCCCAGAGGGGGTTAGGGGGTTAGGGGGAAAGTCTTTTCCAGTGAGTCAACTCTTCGCATGAGGTGGCCAAAGGACTGGAGTTTCAGCTTCAGCATCAGTCCTTCCAATGAACACCCAGGACTGATCTCCTTTAGAATGGACTGGTTGGATCTCCTTGCAGTCCAAGGGACT
>NW_011494893.1:1404705-1405504 GCF_000754665.1 Bison bison bison
CATGTGTGTGTGTGTGTTTGCATGTCTGTGTCTGTCTGGGGTGTCTGTGTGTTTGTGTCTGGGGGGTCCTGTGTGCCTGTGTTTATATATGTGTGTCTGTCTGGGGGGGTTCTGTGTATCTGTGTGTGTGTGGGTCTGTGTTTGTGTGTGTGTGTGTTTGTGTGTGTGTGTCTGTGTTTGTATGTGTGTGTCTGTGTGTTTGTGTGTGTGTGTCTGTGTGTGTGTCTGTTTATCTGTCTGTGTGTCTGTGTTTGTGTGTGTCTGTCTGTCTGGGTGGGGTTCTGTGTGCCTTTATGTCTGTGTGTGTGTGTGTCTGTGTGTGTGTGTCTGTGTGTGTGTGTCTGTGTCTGTGTGTGTCTGCGTGTGTCTGTGTGTGTGTCTCTGTGTATGTGTCTGTGTTTGTGTGTGTGTCTGTGTTTGTATGTGTGTTTGTGTGTGTGTGTCTGTGTGTGTCTGTGTGTGTGTGTGTGTGTCTGTCTGGGTGGGGTTCTGTGTGCCTTTATATCTGTGTGTGTCTGTGTCTGTGTCTGTACGTGTGTGATCTCTATCCAGGCAGATTGTGTTTCACTGTGCTATGGGGACTTCGAAGACACTGAGTTTTTTGCCAGTTGAAAGCCTGTGGCCACCACGAGTGGGTTGGCACCGTTTTCCCAGCAGCCTTGGCTCACTGCGTGTCTCTGTCAGTTTGGCGATTCTTGCGCTATTCCAGCCTTTTTCTGTATTGCTCTGTTTGTGATGGTATCTGTGATCAGTGATCACTGATGCGACTACTGCCCCTTGCTGAAGGTGCAGATGACGG
>NW_011494893.1:1405604-1407036 GCF_000754665.1 Bison bison bison
GCCAACTTTTTCACTCTCCACTTTCACTTACTTTTTGGTATATTACATTATTAACTTTAAGAAATTGTGGTAAAGCCTACATAACATAATTTTTTGTCATTTTGACAATTCTAATGTATGATTTAATAGCATTAATTATGTTCAGGATGAGATGGTCAGTTACCATCATTGACTGCTTGTAATCTGCTTTGCAGGCAGATTCTTTACTGTCTGTGCCACCAGGGAAGCCCATCATTGAGTTAATGGACATGAATCTGAGCAAACTTCTGGAGATGGTGAAGGACAGGGAAGCCTGGTGTGCTACCGTCTGTGGGTTGCAGAGCGTCGGACCTGCCTGAGCGACTGAACAACAACAATTACATGTGCAGCACTGGGCAGCCATCACCTCTCTGTTGCCAAAGCTTGTTCTTCACCCCAAGCAGAAACTGTGCCTAAAACCAGAAACTTCAGCTGAAGTTACTAAGCAGTTACTTCACATTCTGCTCCTCCAGGCTCTGTAACCCCTCACCTTTCTGTGTCCACGCATTTGGCTGTTTCAGATATGTCACGTACGCTGATCATGCAGCGTTCGTCCTTTCGTGACTGGCTTGTTTCACTGAGCACAACGCCTTTAAGGCTCATCCGTGTTACAGCCTGAGTGAGAACTCCCTCCCGATCTGGGCTCCGGGGTGTGGACGGACGCACTGCTTACCCTGCACCTGCCGAGGGACAGTCGTGTGGGTCGCCTGCTGTGAACCTGGGCGTCTAAGCATCTGCTCTGGTCCCTGCTGTCAGTTCTTTTGGAACTGCTGAGTCATATGGTGCTCACGGTCGTGGGGAAAACACCAAACTGATTTCCATCACAGCTTTCTACTCCCACCAGCAGTGTTGCTTCACATCCTTGATACTTTTTTTTTCTATTAAACAATATTGTGATAGCCATCCTAGTGGGTGTGAAAGGGTTTCACACCATGGTTTTGATTTGCATTACACTTGTGCCCGGAGAAGGCACTGGCAACCCACTCCAGTACTCTTGCCTGGAAAATCCCGTGGATGGAGGAGCCTAGTAGACTGCAGTCCATGAGGTCACTAAGAGTCGGACACAACTGAGCGACTTCCCTTTCACTTTTCACTTTCATGCATTGGAGAAGGAAATGGCAACCCACTCCAGTGTTCTTGCCTGGAGAATCCCAGGGGTGGGGGAGCCTGGGGGGCTGCCGTCTGTGGGGTCGCACAGAGTCGGACACGACTGACGCGACTCAGCAGCAGCAGCAGCAGCACACTTGTGCCGAGTGATGTCAAGCATCTTCGCATGTGCTTCTGGGCCATTTGTAAAGATTCTTTGGAGAAATGTCTGTTTGAGTCTTTTGCTCATTTTTAAGTTGAAGTGTTTGTCTTTTGGTTAAGTTGTTATGTTACCTATACAGCTGAGCAACAGGCTCAGCTTCAGCAG
>NW_011494893.1:1407455-1409474 GCF_000754665.1 Bison bison bison
AAGCGACTTAGCAGCAGCATCATTTATTATATATTTAGTATATGTATAAACATATAAACATTTCCAAATGTGTTCTCCCATTCTCTAGGTTGTCTTCACTTTCTGGATAAAATCCTCTGATGACTTATGGCTTTCTCAAAGCTGGTGAAAGGGGTTTTGTTCCTCTTCTTCCCCGCCCCTGGGTTTCACGCTGCCCCTCTGCCCCAGGACGGCAGGTGGTCCGGCAAGTGTTGAGCTGGAGGGACAGACCGCAACCTTCTCAAACCGGGGCTCCATTTCCTGAGGGCATCACCCCGCGGAAGAGAAAATCCTGGTGGTGGATTAATCATTTCCCACACTTGAGGCTGCTCTTCAAAGTAAATACCCAGCTATCTCGATTAATCATTTCCCACACTTGAGGCTGCTCTTCACAGTAAATACCCAGCTATCTCCTCACGGCTGAGCAAAGTCCTAGCACTGCTCGGCCGTGTCTGTGTCCAGCACCCCGCGTGTCCAGCTGTGGCAACCGCCCCGGCCATCGGGGCTCTCAAAACCTTCGTCTCCCCGTCCTCGGGATGAGTGGGGGGAGATGCGCGTGAGTGTTTCTGATTAAGCCAGGGTGTGGGAACCTCATCCTGCAGTAAGATGACAGGCACCTCCAAGCTGGGGTCATTGCAAAGCAGGCCGTCATGTTTTCCATCTGAGTCCCAGGCTGGACTTGGCCTTCTGCAGAGAAGAGTCAGGTTTCATTAACAGGGTCGGGGCCACCCTTACTCCCAGGCCCCTTCTCAGCCTCATCTGTGCCCACACCTGCCGCCAGCCGCTCCCCCAGCCGCACCCAGCTTGGAGTTCCGGAGGGGAACAAAGAGAGATCCCTTCCTCTGGATGGTGCCAGGGAAGCTTAGCCAGAGTTGTGTGCTTTTCTAAACTTTCATTATGAAAAATTTTAAACACGTGCAAAAGGAAACCTCTAGGTACTCATCACCCAGCTCCAACAATTACTAAAGCCAGTCTTGTTTCAGTTTCACCCACCCACCCACTCTCTCTTGCCCAGTATTATTTTAAAGCAAATCTCAAGCCTCATATAATTTCATTCATAAAGGTTTCAGATTATATCTCTAAAAGATATAAACTTGTGTGTTGTCATTTAGTCACTAAGTCATGTCCAACTCTTTGTGACCCCGTGGACTGTATCCCAACAGGCTTCTCTGTCCATGGGATTCTCCAGGCAATAATACTGGAGTGGATTGTCATTTCCTCCTCCAGGGGATCTTCCCAACCCAGGGATCAAACCTGCATCTCCTGCATCGCAGGCAGATTCTTTACCACGAGCCACCAGGGAAGCCTGGATTTGTGAGTATAAAGGTATAAATCCATGATCATACATCAATGTTAACAGTGGTTCCCTATTGTCTGACAACTACTTCACTCACAATTCTAATTGTTTCATCAATGTCTTTTTAATTACTCCAAGATTGGTTTGTTTGAATCGTGGATCCAAAGAAGGTTCACACATTGCATTTGCTCAGTGTGTTTCTTTTAATCTGTAGATCCTCACCCCCATCTCTCTTTTCCCTACAAATGGATTTGTTAGAGAAACCGGGTCGTTTGTCCCGTGGAGTTTCCCATAACCTCAGTCTTGACTGCATCGAGGTGAGTAAATTATTTCTCTGCTAAACTGGTGGTTGATTGTTCATTTTTGCTAAGTACACAGCCTGTATGAACCCTGAGGTGCAGCTCACTGGTTTTTCAGGAAACCAAGTCTGGCTCAGAGGAGGGCGGCAGGGGGCAGGTTCCGGGGGGTGGTCCCCACTGCGTCTGAGGCCTTAGTGCTGGTCCCAGAAGGGTGTGGGCTGGTTCTCAGGGAAGAAGTTTGGGCTTGCAGGAGTAGGGGAAATTCAAGGGGAACTTCATGCTGTAGCATTTGAAATGTTTCTAAGGATATACTTAAACCTTATTTGTGAAGTGAGCTGCTACAAAGAAGGGGGAAATGAAGACAGGGAGCCTGTTTGGCTCATGCTCAACACTCGGGCTGAAGGC
>NW_011494893.1:1409574-1414070 GCF_000754665.1 Bison bison bison
TGGCTCGGGCGCAACACTCGGGCTGGAGGCTGAGATGTGAGCAGAAGACGCATGAGAAGAACTGGGGGCCCGACAAGGGATGGGACCCCAGCAGCTCCCCAGGAGCCTCCAATGCTCCCTCCAGCCAGAGACCTTGCAGTCAGGGGCACCTCGGGCACAAAGCCCCACCTGCCAGACCCACAGGCAGAGCTTTAATCCTCGCCTCGCCCGCACTGTCCTGGGACGCGGTCCCCGGATCTCACCCGTGAGTGGAAGCACAGACGACCCAGGACGGGGGGTCCAGAGGGAGTGAGATACATCAGCTCTGTTGGAACCTGAAGCTTGAGCTTTAGCGACAATACTTAAAAAAACAACCCCAGAAATGCCTAAGCTTTCCCCCCAGCTCCCGGCAGGAAGGGATGGGAGCAGGACACCACCAACCTGACCAAAGGTGGAGAGCCCAGGAGCTCACACAGGAGCCCAGGAGAGGCAGGAGCCCAGGAGAGGCAGGGGCCCAGGAGAGGCAGGAGCGGGCGGCCATGTCTGCTTCGCCTGAAGGAGCCAATTCACACAAACGACCCTCTTCTGCGGGGAGAGGAGATTGGGGCAGAGAGAAGCTAAGGAAGTCTTCCCATCTTTCAACCTCTAGAGGAACAAAGTGGAAATTCCATCCCCTCCAGGAAAACCTGCGGAGCCAGGAATAAACGTGCCTCTAAGGAGCTTCTCTGCTGATACATCACTTGACTGAGCAGAAATCCCTCCCCTGCCCAAGGACTCATGGAGAAACAAAGTCTTTTGAATACCTCCCTGGCCTCACCCCGCACTAGTGCCCACCTGGTTACATAAGGCTTCTCGGTGGCACTACTGGTAAAGAACACGCCTGCCACGCAGGAGACACGGTTCAGCCCCGGGTTGGGAAGGTCCCCTGGAGGAGGGCATGGCAGCCCACTCCAGTCTTCTTGCCTGGAGAATCTCATGGACAGAGGAGCCTGGTGGGCTACAGTCCACGGGGTCGCAAAGAGTCGGACACGACTGAGCGACTAGACAAGGACAAGAGTGAGACCCGCAGAGCCTGTGCCTGGGGTCCAGCGGGACGAACAGGGAGGGCCTCAAAGGGAGCGAGGCACCCCGCGTGGCAGCACGAGGGCTGTGGGCAGAGCAACCAGGAGGCTCTTGGAAAGCCCGACGTGGGGTCCTGACCCAGTCAGGTGCCTCCTCCCCCAGGCGCGTCCCCACAGACGGAAGGCTGGGGGCCTGTCCTCCTGGGGTCGGCTCCGTCCACCGCGCTGTGGATGCGGCCCCGCGCACTCCGTCAGCAGCCACTGAGGCGGAGCGTCTGGAGGGCGGGGGGCAGGGCTGTCCCCCCTGAGGACATCAGGGTGCCCAGGGCCCTGCTGCCGTGTCAGTCGCCTCTCGGGACACCAGGCACTCCTGTTTTAAATGAAGGAAGTCTGATCTGGTCACGTGGTCATAGCTGAGGGGCGTCCCAAGTCTTTCTTTAAACCAAGTGTGAGCGGTGCTGAGAAATCAAAAATGGAAAAATCCCATACCGTGATGGCTAACATTGTTTCAAAGCCTTAAAACCACGCTTCATGATTTTGCAAATACAGTTGGAAACAAAACCAGAATATACCCATGTCTGTCTGTTGATCCCACCTTATCCCTGAACTCTGAATCCATCACAGGCTGGAAGAGGGGTTAGCGCAAAGCTCACCCTTTCTTCCGTCAGGGCTCCTCTGTCACCCCACGGCTTCTGTCAGATCTATTTGTCCACCGAGCCTCAATTCTCATATTCCCAACTCAGAGGATGGTCTTATTTCCCAGCCAGCTGATTTCTCAGCCCCTGGGTGTTAACTCTCTGCCCAGCCCTGGCACCCCTCAAGCTCCATCTCCAGATGCTGGAGACCCTCTGGGTCCTGGGTCCACTATGACCCTCACTGAGCCTTCAGCTGCACTCTTTCCTTGTCTCATTGGCTGCCATTCAGTTAATTGATTCATGTAAATGAAGGAGTCAGGAAAGACAACACACCAACTAAATCAGGGCAGAGCCCAGAAATGAAGGAGGAGTTTACATGTTAATATTGTGATTGTTCAAAGAATGCTGGGAACAAAGCTTGTTGGTTTGGGTAGATGGGCAGGGCTCTAGTGGGATTTAGTTATTTATTTCAATTTTATGATGGTAACTTCTTAAGTTTAGTCATCTCAAGGCACAAGTACAGAGGAATAACAATTAGTTAATTGAAATATATGCCTGGTATAAAATTACCAGTTTAAAAATCAGTAAAACATTTGAAGATCTCTCTTATTCACACAGATCAGGACTGAAAGGTTATGTTGTCTTGGCCAAGGACCCAAGTAGAGGGTAATTCAACCTCACACAATTCCCCAGCTCAAGCTGTGATGCTGGATGTCCACTGCGCTCATTTTATTTTGACACAGAGTGGTTAACCCAAGTTCAAGTGTTTGATAACCACAGAGTGCATAGCAGGCCTGGAAACGTGAGGCTTGTTCATCGTCTCAGGATTAACTTTACAGCAATAAAAGCCAGAGGAGAGGGGAGAGAAGAAGAAAGAGAAGCAGAAGGAAAAGGAGGAGAAGAAAAGGAAATCCTTTGGCATCTGTTGTTCATGGGCAGGCGATTTTCATTAAAACAGGGCTGGGATCAACTCTGAAAAGCTCGATAAATCCCTGATAAGGTGCCCAGATGTTCTCATGAACTTTCTCGGGGGTTTTGTCATTTCAAGCTCATGTGATTTGCCCCAGGGGCCAAAGATTGGGACGTTCCCAGCATCTGCCACTGATTCTTCCAAGACGCCCCCTCCTCACCCCTGGAGAGTGAGTGCCCACTGGAGCAGCCACAAATTGGATCAGTGTGATCGAAAGCATAGTCGAGCCTGGAAGCAATATTCCTGCTCCCTCTTCCAAGAAGTGTTCTGAGAAGAAAGGATTCTTGGGATCCTGCCTACCAGGGACGCGTCTATGCACAGACTGCCTTCTAAATCGCCATGGGTCTTCAAGTCTGCTCCTTGAAGCCCCGAGTCATGGGAAGATCCACCCACGACTGTCTATCCACAGCTGGCGGGTTGATGTCCCAGCCTCCTGGGATTTAGAGATGGATAAAGCAGCGTCCGCATCCTTGGGGAGCTTACAGGCTACAGAGGGAGGTGCATGAGAGCCGGGAGACAAGGGTGCTCCCACCCTCAGGCTCCGAGAGCTCAGGTTCACGTTCTCACACTTAGATCTGATGGTTTCTGACACCTGGGATTGTGTTCTCCTGTCTTATGTGTGAGTTCACCAAAGAAAGACTTGTCACTAGTTATTTGTCCATATCTGATTGCTCTAAATTTTGCAAAATGTACAACTGGGAAGAAGAAAATGACTTGACAGATCTAACTGGGTATCAGTGCTCCGAGCTATGCTATTGGCTTTCCAGGTGGCTCAGTGGTAAAGAACCTGTTGGCAACGCAGGAGATATAAGAGACAAGAGTTTGATCCCTGGGTTGGGAAGAGGAGGAAATGGCAATCCACTCCAGTCTTCTTGCCTGGAGAATGCTGTGGACAGAGGAGCCTTGTGGGCCACAGTCCTTGGGGTCACACAGTCAGACACAACTGAAGTGAATCCGCACACGTCTGCTGTGGACACGGATGTTGCAGGGAGAGGCGATGCCTCTTCCTAGGTGACTTCCTTTCTCTGAGGATGAGGACTCATCCACCCAGAATCCACAGACTTACAGGAAGGCCTGTGAGCTGCCTGCAGAGCTTGGAGCAGGACCGTATGTTCACCTGTGGAGGGGGCAGGCGGCGAGGCACACAGGTGGCCTGGCCGTGCAACGTCCATCCTGTTCTCAGAGAGGGTGTTTGGCTCCCGCTGAGTTTCCTGTGCACCGGAGGCCCTTTCTTGGAGGTGGGCGGGGGAGGGAGCGCAGGACGTGACCCGACCTGAGCTGTGAGAGAGTGGGCGGAGGTGTTCCTTGCACGAGTGAGGGGTGAGAGCGTGGGGGAGGTGTTCCCTGCACGAGTGGCCAGTGATCAGTCACTCTTGGTTCCAACCTGGTCCCAAACCTGGCTTATCTTTAACCCTCATCTACCTCAGGACAAACAATATAAAAAAAAACATTTTACGGTCACTTGGAAGGACTGACGTCACAGCTCAAATGGCCAAGGGGGCAGCAGAGCGTTGGGATGGGGAGGAGGCGGGTGGCTCAGGCCTCCAGCGTCCCCAATGTCCCCCTCCCCGTGCAGAAAATGCTCTTGTTAGATGTTCCTTGCCAGGATTTAGAAAGCGAGGTTTTGTTCCAAAAGTTCTTTATCCTGAGATATCTCAAAGCAGGCCTGCCCCCAAAACAGCAAGACACGTTCCAAATTAAAACATCTGAATTGAGCTGAAGGGAAAAGAGCATTTGGAAAGAAGAAAGAATTCCATTGTGGGATTTCTATGCTAAGTAGCAACATTCGAGTAGAATAAGGAAAAGCCAAAAAGTTATGTTGGCTTCCAATGGAACAAAAGACCAAGTTTG
>NW_011494893.1:1414170-1420101 GCF_000754665.1 Bison bison bison
TTTGAGAAAGCAAGCACTCGCCGAGTCTGAATCCCAGGGCCTACAGCCACCTGCTCCGAGGGCGTTTCTCGATTCCGTCCTGAAGTTCTAAGGGGAAGTGGTTCCGGCACTTTGGTTACCTGAGATGCTAGTGTGGGGTGGGCGAGCGTGGACAGCCCCCAGGGCCTGGCGGATGTGCCGGGCTCTCTGCTCTGCTCCCCGTGACGCAGCCATCACGCCTCTGCCGCCTGTGTCCACCGGCAAGCCGCGCCCACCCCTGCAGGCCGTGGTCGGACTCGCGGCCTTCCGCGGAGCGTGGCCTGGTAATCTCCCTTGCTGAGGGTCTCTCTCCACTGCCTGAACAGCCCTCACCTCCGTCCTGTACCTACTCCAAGGCCCCTTGTCTCTTGTGTCGTTCGGCTCTTTTGGCTTCTCTATGCAGCGTCGAGCTGCTGTCTGAAGGGTCTTGTGGGGGCCAGCTCTGGCCTGACGGATGAGCGCTCTGGTACCAGGGACTCTGGTTTTTCTAGCAGGGGGGACCAGCCCAGGCTTGCTTCCCCTGGGGCCGGGGCTGAGTCCTCCCTTTCCATGGACACTGCATCTTTCATGGTCCCTCCTGGCCCAGGTCAGGCGGCTGACATTCGGGCACTGTGTTCAATTTTGTGAATGGCCGACACCCCGAGCACAGGCTGTCTGGGGCCGAGCAGCCTGTCCTTCCCCCACCAACAGGGACACTTTGCCCTTTGGCCCCGTGAGGAGGGAGGACCGTGAGGTGGCCAGGTCCCTGCGTGGGTCCCCCGGAGCCTGGGGCTGGGCCATCTCTATGCGGGATGCTGGGAAGCTTGCACTCAGGCAAAGACCCTCCAAGTCTCCATCCACATCCTTAGTGGAGATGCGGGCTCCTTCCAGCCTACCATGCTGAGCCTCAGGCTCCTCAGGCCCTTCCTATCTCTCCATCTGCCCCGTGGACCCCCGTTTCCCTTTGGCGTCCATCAGCAGACCCGATGTTAATTCTGCTGCACCCTGAAGACTCCTGGCCTTGCCTTGTCCATCTGCTCCTTTTGACCTCTCTCCGCCCGGCCTTTCTCCCCTTCTGGATGGTTGTGGAGGCCTCTGTGCCCAGCCAGACCCACTCAGGACAGACCCTGCCTCCACCCATCTGGGCCAGCCCAGCGCTTGGCCCCACCACTGCTAGCTGCTGAATTTAGCTGAGAAGAAAACAAGGGCGGGTGTTGGAAAGGATGGAGTGCTGTGGCAAAGTGATACTAGGTCTCATGGGGCTCAGGGGCGCTCCGTGTGAGCCCTCGAGAGTGACGAGTCTCCGGGGTAGGCACTCACAGGCTCCAGCTCCATGGCTGGGATGGCCCTGCTCCAGCTGCTGGCTCGGGTAGCCCTGCTCTGTGGAAGCACCCAGGAGCAGCCCTGAGGAGATCTGGTAGGTCTGTGGGGACCTCTGTCTGCCTCTGCCAGGCACCCCGGGACTGTTGCTGACAATCAATTCTAAGGTACGCGGCGAGGATGTGGCGTGCTGAGGCGGGAGACGTGGCTAAGCCTTGATTGCTGTTCCCGGGAAGAAGCAGGTGAGGCAGGAGACGTGGGCTCGGGATTGGCCAGGCGGAGACACCGCAGTGGACACAGGGGCTCTCCTGGTCGGCCGGTACTCGGTGAGGAGGGCAGGTGGGCAGTGCCCAGAACCTCGTGAAGAAAGCAGGGGGTGTGGACTCTGGACGGTTCGTTTGTGCATAAAAGCCTCTCCTGCAGGTGCGTCCTTCACCACACCTGGGAACTGGCCAGTCCTGGGAGGGGCAGTAGCCACAGGGTCAGCCGGGCCCCAAGATGGTGACCAATCAGATCCAGACTTTGAAAGGTGAGGTTGACACCCTGTCACCAGCTCACGGAGGGTGTGTGCTGAGAAAGCGTGGTGTGAAGACTCCTTGGAGTCCGGTGGGATGGCTGTGACCCCTCTCCTTACCATCCAGGAGAGTGAGGCCCAGGCTGCAGAGTAAATGACAGCTCACCGTGGGGAAACCCTGAGCACAGCTGCACCCCGGGGTGGGACCGAGGGCAAGACCCCTCCCACCACAAGGACCGCAGTGACAATAAGATGGCGCCTCAGAATGCACCTCTCAGAATGTGGATGGTGCTCAGACCCCATCACCACGCTGTGCTGTCACTCCAGTCGTCTGTCTCTGTGTGACCCCACAGACCCTGCCAGCCTCCCCTGTCCATGGGATTCTGCAGGCAAGAACACTGGCGAGATTGTCACGCCCTCCTCCAGGGGATCTTCCTGACCCAGGGACGGAACCTGTGTCCCTTACGTCTCCTGTGTTGGCACGTGGGTTCTTTACCACTAGCTCCACCCGGGAAGCCCACCTATTTACTGGAAGGATGCTCAAGATCTCAGAGCAGGAGGCCCACGGCTCCTTCTCTACAGTTCCCTTCCTTCTCACGACGTGCTCTGCTTTGGAGACATTCTTGCACATCCGATTTAGCCAAGGCTCTGTGCCAAGGGGTGTCCATTCACCCTCTGCTACTTGAGGCCGTGCTCGCTGTGAGCTGGCCCACCCCCCACCCCGCCCCCACTCCCTCTCAAAAATGCAGTTAATTGACGGTGGATTGGGCCACAGAAGCCTATTATTGGAAGTGATGGGATACAGAAGGATTTATGGGCTGGATTTTTTTTTCTTCTCAAAGAATTACAAGCTAACCCCAAATTGTAGCAAGAATTCTTAAGGTTCAATAATTAAAAGCAAAAGGCAGTCCCCTTGGGAAGGAAGCAGTGTGGTCTGGAAGATATCTTTCAAATTGAAGCAGACTGTGTAACTCCCAAATATTATGGATACAAATTAGCTATATTTGATCACTGGATCTTATTTACCCTAATTGTCTTCATTTCTGTGGTTTCCTGATACGTTTTGTTTAGAGCACACAGTTCAGCAGCTCAGTATTGGAGTCTGCGGTGGTGGCGAGCGCAGGCTTCGGGTTTCTAGCGAGACAGAGAGACAGGACTGAGAGAGAGACCTTTGTCAGGAGATGTGTGTTTTTCCTCAAAGACATAGAAGTCTTATAAATTCAGACCAAAGATATGTTAAAAAAAAAAAAACCAACAAATTTTGTTCTGTGAAATGTTTTGCTTGTCTTTTGGAATGATTGATGTGAACCTAAGATTTGAAATTTGAGCAGCCAAGTAACCAGGAATTAGGACCTTATCTAGAATTTAGGCAAAAACTCCAGACCACTGCTGTTGAGAAATCGGGTTAGAAACCTCCTGAGGAGTGGCTTTCCCACAAGATTTCTGGTGCTTCCCAGACCTGAATGGATGAGAAAAATGGCAGGAATGCAGCACTACTTCCAGGCTCTTTGTCCCTCTCTCTGGTTTGGGGTAAACGCAGGGAAGAAGGGACACAAACAAACGAGGAGACCAGTGTCCATCCAGGTCCCGCCGGAGCGTCAGGCCAGCCGGCTGGGCTGCGGGGGCTGCGGAGGCCAGCTCTCTTCTCCCGGCTTTTCCCTGTTCCCGGAACCCCTGGCTCCCGTGGGTGGGGCACTTGTTATGACAGGGGAGGCCAGGCCAGCTCTGCCCCCGGGGACCCGGATTCGAATCCTGGTTTAGCTCAGAGGGAGGCTGTGGCTGTGACCCTGCGACCTCTGTCCACGTGACTGACACACAGCACTCTGGGGGGCTGACAGCCGCTTCCAGGGGGGTCCTGGGGCAGTGGGAGGAAGCGCTGCATGGGGGGTGCTGGAGGAGCCTTCAGCCTGAAGCAGGTCCCACGCATCTGGTGAGCACTGGTGTCGGTCCCCGAGTCACACCCAGGCAGGCCGTGCACGTGGGCATTAGTGCGGCCGGGCACACAGGAGCTGTGGTCCAGTGCGTCTCGCCCGTGCCCCGTGGTTCAGGCGCCAGGGAGCCCGGGATGTGAGTGTGTGAGTGTGTGTGTGCGCGCATGCACATGAGATGGGCCAGGATGGGGGTCCTGTGGGGGCCGCGGGCTCCATGATGGAGTCACAGCTGCTCGTGTGTGTCTGACAGCTGTCTGTCTATGACACTGAGTTTGCTCCCGAATGCTCTATTCCTGGAGAAGTGCGTTTCCTTCCCTTGTCTCTAAACAAACGACCCAGTACACACAGCCCTGTGCATCCACAGCCCAGGTGCCCAGACTCGGCTCCTGCTTGGGCCGTGTTGGCTCAGCCCTAGGAAGAGGTGGCTGGTTCCCTGGGGGCTGCCCTGGGTGGGTGAGACGCGGCCCACGTACTTGCTATTGTCCTACAACATGAAGCTCGCTTGTTTCTCTTCCTCCGGACCTGAACTCCGATTCTATAGATTCCAGGACGCCCTTTCAATCTTTTGGTTTTGTTCTGTCCACCTGGAGCTACCAGCTCTCACAGGTCTTCCTGACCAGCTCTTGGGACAACCTTGTGGATTCCTGTGAAGCTGATGTGCTTGCCGACTCTGGCGAGCAGGAAGCGAGGACTGTTAGATCCTATGAGATGTCCACACGGGCGTTTGGTTCTCCCATGGCCCTTTGGGGGCAGAGAATTCCATAAAGGTCATGAGGCTTGCCAACACGCTCCACCTGTTTCCACGAGGAATTTATTCAAAATCATACATAATTCAGTAATATCTTGCTTCAAGATGTGTTAAAAAATGTGTTAACAAATGTGTTAAAATAAGGGACCATGTAGTTATCAATATAATTTAAATTCATATTTGCTAGAAAACATCGCTGGATTTCTCCAGTGATCATAATTTATTATTCTTTACCTGGTGGGTGAAAATATTTTTTGCTAAAAATAAATTATATTCCAGTTTATTTTATAGCCCATATCCAGTAACAAAAATCAGTATCCGTCTATTATGCATGTGTGTATCCATCTACTGGTGTGTGTGTGTGTGTGTGTGTGTGTATTATCTATGTTCTGTGTATATGTGTGTGTATCTATCATGTATCTATGTCTACCTAGCTACCTATTTATCTCTCTCTCTGTCCAACACTTGATTAGTTCTATTATTTCAGATCAATGACACATTTATTTAGCTCTTCCTTCCCTCCAACTTGCAGTAACATTTAGTAAAACATACCTTTAAAAGTTTATACTTTACAGCCCATAGATTTAAAGCCTCACAAAAACAATGATTTAAGTTTATTAGTTTTAATTCTAGACTTTTGTGGCACTAAAATAGGTTATTAAACCAGTAACCATTAGTGGATCTGTTCGTTCATTTTTGATGAAATCCACAGACCCGGCATGCCTGCGTGCAGGTAGCCCACTCAGAAGCGAATGTTGGTTTGAGACAGGCTAGAATTGTGTGAAAATTACATTTCACATCTATGAATTTGACTCTGTGAGCTCAGCAAAAATAAACAGATATTAAACCCTGGTCGGCAACACCCAGTCGTGACCATATGAGACCCCGGGGTGAACGGAGGTGACTGGACCTGGATGCCCAGTGCCCTGGGTCACGTCAGACCGCCGGAGGCGCTCCTGGTGTAAGGAGCCTGTGAGCTGAGCGTGATTCTAGGCCTGGAAGGGAGGTCCCCGCACACCCGCATGAATGTTTCACGGTGTTTGAAGAAGCAATGAACCCTTCAACTACGTGGGCCTTTCTGAGGGGCTTCCAGGGGACCCCTGCTTCTCTCTGTGCCGACCTCAGGAGCTCGCAGCCGGAGAGACGCCGCACCAGCACGAACCAGGACACGGGGTGTTTTCAGCGCAATCTGAGCTCCTGGTTGGGCTCCCCCTATGTCTGTTTCTGCTATGTTTCTGCCTCTCTTCTGAACTTTAACCCGCACCAAGCACATGCCCATCTCTCTCAAAGGAATCCTGAGGTGAGGATGTTGCCGTGTGAACACTCAGAGCAGAGTCCACGGGCTGACCAGCCTTTGTGCGGTCAGGGAAGCACCCAGGCGCTTGCCGTTCCTGACACAGAAAACGAGTCAGCTCTGTCAC
>NW_011494893.1:1420201-1421881 GCF_000754665.1 Bison bison bison
CACACACGACTCGCACAGGAACCTCTGCGCAGCCCCTGGCTTTCAAGAATTTTCCAGGGGTGGCCATGGTAAACCGTGAATTACGCCGGGGAGCGTGATGGTCACTCAGACGCTGCCCACAGAAGCGAGCAGCTCGGAGGATTTCCACACCAGGCACTGCCTGCGGGGCGGGGGTCGGGCTCAGGGACCCTCGGCTGCCCCGTGAGACCGCGTGACGGCGAGAGGCTGGACGCGGCCTCGAGTGCGACCCGCCTTCTTGCCCGGGTCCTCGGAAAAGGATGGATCTTCCCGAGGAGAAGCGATGTCAGGGCAAGATGCTTGCCTCGAGTTCTGGAAAGAAAATTAAGACGGTTAAGTGGGGCCGGATGAGCTGAAGAAGATACCGGAAGTGTTGGGCAGTGTTTTACGGAGGCAGTGGTGTGTCCGTCGATGCACGTCAAGGTTCTTATCTGGACGACGCGAGGGCCGTCCAAAGAAGTCACACGCGAATGTCGTTAATTCCAAGCTGTGACCTGCTTGAGAGCAGAAATGTTAACATTTGGGATGATTTTAGCATGAAAAGAAGATGTGTTTATGGAAGCAGGCTGACAGGGGCTTACTAGGAATGTCCAATTCTGTTCGCCCTGCTCTGTTTATCACCTGGAATTCAGCGGGGAGTCAGAGGGAACCGCACTAATGGATGTCACCGCTCCGTCAAGGCCACTGTCACCGCAGTCAGGGAGGTGGAGGGGCCCGGCAGACGGTACAAGCGCTGGCTTCTCGGGGGCCTTAGTGACACCGAGGTGCGGGCGGCCCCGTGGAGCCGCAGGCGAGGCTGGTAACAGGAGTCCTTGTGTCCCGGGGCCTGCCCTGCCCTCGGCTTGTTTTCCATATAGGATTACATAATTGGCCAGCAACTGCATAATGGCTTGGATGCAATAATGGCATGGTCTGATTTCCTAGGGGGCCCTTGCTTTCTGAAAACCAGATTCATCCAAAAACTTAAAAACCAAATAAATATTCCTCCAAGTGACGACTGCATTCCAGCTGTCAGGCGGCTTGTAATGACCAATTCTCGGCGCTGGGTGATGGCCTGAGCTGACCATAAATCCTACCCCGATCCTCCGTGTCAGCACAGGCTTTGGAGGCCGTAAAGCAGGCCCGGCTGGCCTGTCAGCTGCTCCCCCGGCCAAGCACCAGCTCTGCAGGCCTGCCCGGCTGGCCCGAGCCATAGCCCAGCAGACGTTTTACGGACGCTTTTCCCCCAAAACCAGATGAAAATGATTATGCACTACAAGGGCTCTTTTGATATAACCGATTCGCGGCCAAGCTGGCGTTGGACGCGGCCAGGAGGTGGCGGGGACGGGGCCCCAGCGTGGGAAACGCTGAGCGGTGGGTGCTGCTCAGCCCCCGACCCCCAGAGGTGGCGCAGCAGCAGTAAGCCCCCCACTCCCGAGCACCGGGGTCGCGTGTGCCTGCCCCCCGCGCCGGGTCCAGCCCTCCTCTGGGAAAGAATGCTCGCCATCCCAGCTATTCCAAGCAGCATCCTTGACGTCTCGCTCCCCGGGGCCTGTCACCCTGCAGCGATCGCGAGCTGCGAGCCCTCATACCTCAGCTGTTTGTCTTGGCAGCTCCCCCTGTTTTGCTAACTGGACAGATTCAGGCCAAGGCGCCCCGTCCCACCCGCCCCCTCAAGAAGGG